>NC_082639.1:94187500-94487678 GCF_028023285.1 Balaenoptera ricei
CCCAAGGTAAAATAATACAAGAAAGAAAGTTGATAGTTAAAAGCAGTATAATACTTTACTTAAGTAAAAACAGAAACAAAAACATAAGATTAATAGATAACATAACATTAATACAAAAATATAAGCTCTTTAGGGGTAAGGATTTTTGTCTTTTTGTTTATTGATATGTCCCCTGTTTCTAGAATACTTAGTGCAGAGTAGAAGTCCAGAATGTCTGTTGAATAAATGAATGATTGGATAAATGCATGAATGTGTGTGATGCAGAAATCGACCATGGTTCTCACAGTCATACAAAACACATCTATGATCCTGTGTGTACTCAGGACTGCCAATCTGGAATGAGCAAATGGTTCAGATTCCAGCACAATATGCTAGATTCTTAACATAAAAGTGAGAAATAAAAAAATCTTGGTGTTCAAATGTCCATTGTCTAGCATGGAAAAGCCAGATGTACAAATAGCTTTGGTACAACGGGATGAGTGAAAAAAGTTATATATAAGGATTATTGGGCCACAGAGTGGTTGAAAAAGCTACCCAAAAATGATAACATTTGAGGACTACCTAAAAAGATAAGTGAGAGGACAAAGCAGTACCATACTCAAAGCAAAGTTACAAAAATATCAAAGTTTACACTGTTTTTGGAGAATAACTTTTAACTGTAATCTGTAGCAAGAAATACATATATATATAGTATACTTAACTGAAACAAGTTGTATGAAGTAATACCTTTATTCATTTTATGTATTTGATATTTTCTATTCTATTTTTTTTTAATGCTGGTGAAGGTGTATTAAATCAATTTCAAGATCCATTTGAAAAACATTGGGTTTGCACATTGAATAGATGTGGTGAGTAGACCACTGGCACGCAAACACAAAGAACACTCTGCCGGCACAGCTCCAATTCTTCTCCCATCCGGGCGGTTAGCTGCTGAGATGCAATGCTTAGAGAAGGACTATGATCTGGTCCTCTTCTTACTCAAAACAACTCAGTGCAGTAGAAAAGACGAGTAAAGAAAGTGCTCTCTGTATCAAGCCAGAGTGCAGGAAAGGGAAGTGCCACAGGCCATTTTCTCTCTAATCTGGACATAAAATTAGGGCTTGCCATTATTCTATCTAAAAGGGTTATGAGAGTTTGGAAAGGAAATCATCTCACATCTGGGATTATCCTAAATTTGATCTATATCTGGATTTATCTCAGAGTTTACCAGAGTCAAATTGTCACACTGCACTACAAAAAGCAAAACTCTCTTCTCCTTCCCCTGTGAATAATGATTTAATTGTTTCCACAACAGGCTTCACTGAAGACTATTAAACACTCTATACATGTCAGGCTCTGTTCTAGTGCTAGGAACTACAATAGTGGGGAAACAAAAGTCCAAGTCTCCTGGAGTTTATATTTTACAAAAAACAAATAGACAAATTACATACACTCAGCTAATAATAAAAGCTATGAAGGAAATAAACAGTGTCTTGAGTTAGAAAATAGTATTTAAAGTAGCCAGGGAAGGACCTTCTTAGGCGGTAATATTTAAGTTGAGGCCTGACAGATGAGGAGCCACTGAAGTGAAGTGCTAAGAGAAAAACAGTTTTCCAGGTCCTGGAAGAGCATATGTAAAGACTTTAAGACAGGAAAAAGGTGGAAGGCCTGTATATCTTGAGCCCAAGAGGGAGCTGGGAAGAGAAGTATGAGATAAGATGGGAAGTTACTTTAAGTTACTGGATTGTTTCAGTAACTGGAAGAAGTTACTGGAGAATGACATGGTCCAATTTAGATTTTTAAAAACTCATTCTTGTAGCTCTGTGGAGAATGGATTAGACAGGAGTATGATTAGAAGTTGAGAGATCTCTTAGGAGACTGATTTCCATACAAGTAAAAACGGGAAATTAGACTAGTGTGTAGGCAGTGGATAAGGAGAAAAGAAGATGGACTCAGATATATTTTGGAAGTAGAACTAACAAAACTTATATTCAGATATTTCTTAAAAAATACCACAAGTCAGTGAATTGGAAATAGGGTAGAGGAGTCAATGCATTTAAAAGAGGGAGGAAAAGATTTTGAGGACAGAAAGAATGGGAGAAGTATACACTAATTAACAGCCTAGAAGTAATATATTGAAGCAGTCACATTTTCAACTCTAATCCCATGTCCTGCTCTGGGCCTCTATTTTCTTAAAACAAGATATCAAACTGGGCAGAGAGGAAATGCTCTGAGGATTTTTAGCCTTAAATGGTTGAGCCCAGGCCACCGAAAAAAGATAATTTACCCAATGAAAATAATGGAGCAAGATTTAACTAAAATCATTACGAACATTTCTCACTCTGGCTGCACAAATTCCCGGGGTAGCTTTTAAAACTGTATGCGCAAGCTCCACTGGAGTGGTTCTGATTTAATTAGTTTGAAGTGGGACACAGGCATAGGTATTTTTTAAAAGCTCCACAGAGGATTCTTATGAGCAGCCAGAAAGCCCTGAGTTAGAAGTACAGCTGAGGATGTCAGGTCAATCAGCCTATTTCATTCAATGACAGATTAATAGAGAGAATGGGGTGAAGGAACTTTTCCCCCAGATAAGGAAAACAGGCTCATTGGTTTAAAAGACATAGTTTGAGACTACAAGAAAATAAAAGTCAATTTTCTTCGTGTGATTTTTTTAAGCTGGGAGAAAATTTTTTCTCACCTTACTTATGAAGAACACAGACACCCATATAGACATCACATGTATTTTAAAATGTATTTTATTTCTACTATGAACAACCAAGAGGGAAGAGATTAACAGCTGATAGTTGACTGAAAGGAAAATGAAAGAGGAAGAGGGGAGTACCAATCTCGCCCAGACAAGGAGATACACAGGAAAAAATGAGTTGAAGCAGAGAAGTGATCACAGGGGATGAAGGATTCAGTTACCTCTGGGGGAAAAAAAATAATTGGTTACCAGAATACACCTGGCAATGGGTTTCACTGTATCACACCACTGTTGCTTTTCAACTGCTCCTTGGTTTGAACCTTTCCAAGATTTAACTCTTGAATGAGCCACAGAATTACCAGAGCAGGACTAAGAGCCAAGTAACCATTCTGCTAAAATAGAGACCAGAAACTTAATTTTTCAACTGCATTGAAGATTCTTTGTTGCTGGTGAATGGGTAACTGCAGGCAAGAGTAGTTATATAGCTTGCCCTAATCATTCCATTAATTTGTGGTCTCACTGGAATCCGAACCAGGGTTTTACACTGTTGGGTTTTTACTTTGTTCCATTTACACCTTTGCATCCTAACTCCCCTGAAAACTTTGTTCCATTTACACCTTTGCATCCTAACTCCCCTGAAAACAGAGAAGAAAAACATGTAGTGCAATTTCCAAATCTCCACGTTTGGAGAGCTCTAAGAGTTGCAACTGTCCAGATGAGGCGGTAGTGTATGAACGGTGCCGCCCAGATAATTCTGTGTAATAAAAAATCTGGGAGTTGAGTAGACATGACAAAACATGGATTTATTAGTTTTAAGTGGGCGTGTCCACTTCAGGAAGGGACTGAAAGCAAAAGAGAATCGAGGATCTAAGGGAAGGAGGAGGAACGTAAAGAATCATAGAATATGGGTGCGGGGTGGTGGGAGAGGGATTCCACACCAAAGCTGCAGGTAAAAGAGCAGAGTACAGCTCAGAGAAATCGGGCGGGCACTGGCCCGGTGTCCCGCCAGAACCGGGCGGCACGAGCGCGCACTACAAATACCAGAAACCCCAGCTTCCCAGAGCTCGCGCCGCGTCGCGCAACGCACGCCGGGAGCCGGCCCGAGCCGCCAAGATGTCGCAGCCCAAGAGAAGAAAGCTTGAGTCGGGGGGCAGCGGCGAAGGAGGGGAGGGAACTGAAGAGGAAGATGGCGGAGAGCTGGAGGTGGCCCTGCCACGACCCCGGAGGACTAGGCGGGAGCGGGACCAGCTGTACTACCAGTGCTACTCGGATGTATCGGTCCACGAGGAGATGATTGCCGACCGCGTCCGCACCGATGCCTACCGCCTGGGCATCCTGCGGAACTGGGCAGCGCTGCGGGGCAAGACCGTGCTGGACGTGGGCGCGGGCACCGGCATTCTCAGCATCTTCTGTGCCCAGGCCGGGGCCCGGCGCGTGTACGCGGTGGAGGCCAGCGACATCTGGCAACAGGCCCGGGAAGTGGTGCGGCTCAACGGGCTGGAGGACCGAGTGCACGTCCTGCCGGGGCCGGTGGAGACGGTGGAGTTGCCGGAGCAGGTGGATGCCATCGTGAGCGAGTGGATGGGCTGCGGACTCCTGCACGAGTCCATGCTGAGCTCTGTGCTCCACGCGCGGACCAAGTGGCTGAAGGAGGGCGGTCTGCTACTGCCGGCTTCCGCCGAGCTGTTCGTGGCGCCCATCAGCGACCAGATGCTGGAGTTGCGCCTAAGCTTCTGGAGCCAGATGAAGCAGCTCTACGGTGTGGACATGAGCTGCCTGGAGAGCTTCGCCACGCGCTGCCTCATGGGCCACTCAGAAATCGTGGTGCAAGGCCTGTCCGGCGAGGATGTGCTGGCCCGGCCGCAGTGCTTTGCTCAGCTGGAGCTGGCCCGCGCCGGCCTGGAGCAGGAGCTGGAGGCGGGGGTGGGTGGGCGCTTCCGCTTCAGCTGCTACGGCTCGGCTCACATGCACGGCTTTGCCATCTGGTTCCAGGTGACCTTCCCCGGAGGGGACTCGGAGAAACCCCTGGTGCTGTCCACCTCGCCTTTTCACCCAGTCACGCACTGGAAGCAGGCACTCCTCTACCTGAACGAGCCTGTGCAAGTGGAGCAAGATACGGACGTTTCCGGAGAGATCACGCTGCTGCCCTCCCAGGACAACCACCGTCACCTACGCGTGCTGCTGCGCTACAAAGTGGGCGACCAGGAGGAAAAGACCAAAGACTTTGCCATGGAGGACTGAGCGTGGCCTTCTCTCCCAGCTACCTCCAGAGGCGGCCAGACCTGCGCGGTAGAGGCGGAGGGGGGTCGGAGGAGAAAGGGAAATCTCACGTGCAAGTAGGGGACATTATCTTCCGTCTCCCTTTCCCCTTAGGGCTCCTGGGGAGGGAGAATAACTTCAGTCTCCCTTCGAGGAGATTCTTCTGGCGATATTTATTAAAAAGTGATTTCGATCCCCCTCAACAACCGAAACAGCGTGTTTATTAATGGCCCTTTAAGCCTCAAAAGCACGTGGTACCAAGCACTTGTATTTCTTTTGTTTCATGCAAAAAAGGGGGAAAAAAGGAAGAAAATGTCAGTTTATGAAGGCTCCATGCACATCCCAGACACCTCACACCCTAAGTCTAAAACCAGGGAGGGGGTAAAGGGGTTTATAATTAGACTCCAGAAATCTCCCATATGACTAATATCTCTCCAGAGCCATATTCCCTCCCTTCCCAGGTGCCTCTAGGCTACGGTATTTCTTTCTCATTGTTTTTTTAAATAAATTTTACTACTGGTAACGTGGGAGAGGAGAATGAGGACAAAGTTTAAATAGCACTTACTACTTCCTTAGGGTGCTAGAGTTGATGAACACCTTACTCCATTAAGTGAAGTTTTATTTCACTTAATGGAGTAAGGTGTTCATCAACTCTAGCACCCTAAGGAATTGTACAGCACACCTAAGAAACCTAGAAGGTACATTTAGGAGAAAAAGACCTGAAAGATGGTGAAGTAGTATGGATGTTTTAATTGTCTTTACTCTTAAGATTTAACCAAGAAAATGTTCCATGATAAAATTTTTGTGTACTTCTTTAAAATAAGCTGATACAGGAGGTTTCTTCTGATCCTGACCCAAGGGCTTATTTATCATCATGGGTGAATTATTTAAGCTTACTGAATTACGGAAAATATTTTCTCAGCTAGAAAATTAAACTCCCTCATTCAGAGGGATCATGTGATTTGGCCTACTTTGATCAAGTGAAAGTTTTTTAGTGTTTTTTGGGGTTTTTTTTCTTTTTAGCTCAGCTGAATGTGAAAGTTGTGAATTTAGGAAAATCATTTGTAATGAAGTGTGAATCATGTTATCAAATTTATTTTACCCATGTTTCCCTCCTTATCTCTGTGGCAAATAAAACATTGGCATTCGCTCTATTTTTATAGATGAAGTAAGTCTTGTGTACTGTTTGAGTTATAGATTTCACCTTTTTTAATATTGTTCTTAAAAACCGTGTTACAGCCCCTACAGAATATAGCTTAAGGATAATTCAACTATGCTTAATGTATGGTTTCTTCATACTAGTAGCTTTTGTATGCTAATAGAAAACAGGTGTGAAAAACTGGTCTTCTGAAGTACTCTAACGTAGTTGTGTTATTTTAACTGAGTTTTTTCCTTTATTCATTGCTTATTAAAATATTCAAGTATTACAACTAATTTTCTAAAATTTGGTATCAACACATGAGATCTACCATTATGAAGGGAAACATAGATGTACAAAATCATCAACTTTACAAGATCCTTGAATAGCAAGTAATACATTTATAGTTGTCACCATGTTGATGTTAGGATAGTCAGCTCATGTAAATGGTACAGTCGTAGCAAGCTAGGCCTGGTTTAAGCTAGAGGTATAAATTACTTATGTTAGGGTCAACTGTATTTTAAGTTGAACATTTATTTATTTAGCATTTTAGTGTACAGTTTTGAGTAGATTTCTGGTGTTTGTTTTAACTTCCTATAACAGTCCCTTTGCTGTATGTGTACAGTATTGCCAGTATAAGCACACAAAGGGAACACCAGTTAAAACTTTGGGTAACAGTAGAAGTAAAAGGTAAGTATTTCATAATTACACAGAATTTAAAATTCTTATTGTTACTGTTTCCCCAAAGTAAGATGGATTATCATAAAAATACAGCTAAAGCCATTAGTCATGTGGCAACATAGCAGAGTGGTTAAAATCTTGGACTCTGGAGCCAGACAGCTTATGCTGGAATCTAGGCTCCACCACTCTGTGTGACCGGGCAAAATACTTAACCTCTGTTTCTTCTCCAGTGCTGCCATGCAAATGGTGTAACAATCATACCTGCCCTATAGAAATGTGAGGATACCATGAGTTAATACATGCAAGCACATAGTGCCCGGTACATAATAAGATCTCAATAACTTCTTGCTGTTGTAATTGCAGAAAAGTAATATGCAAACCTGGAGCAGCTGGACACATAGAAAATGTGATACAGAATAAATTAGTCAACATTTTGATTTTTTTACAGGTGTTGTTTGACAGTACGAGCATGGCCGTATATGACGAGCAATGTATGACACTGGACACCAGATGATCCAAAGGAGCCTAAGCCCTGAAGTGAGGATTCTTCCAGAAGGATGAGGTTGTGAGATGCACGAACACTCAGGCACTGTCCAAGCTCTGTATGAACTGGTACTGATTGCTTAGGGTCATTTGGGTCACAGGAAGAAACTACCAGCCCTAAGGAGAGAAAAACGTGGTGAACTCCTACCTGCTTTCCTCAAAGAGCTTACATTTATTTAGCACTGTGAAACTTTCCAGATATTTTCATTAACTCACTGGACCAATGGACATTTTATTCAGTATACAATATAATAGTCATTGTGATAAGTGCTTAGGATATAAACCAGTAAAACATAGTTTCTCCTTCAAATAGGTATGTTCACAGGATAAACCAGAAAGTAAAATAAACAAAAAATAATGGGCAAAAGACTGGATGGTGTAGGTGTTAGGGAGGGCAGGTAATTATCTTCACCTTACATACTAGGAAAAAAGAGTTACACAGATTTTGAAGGATTTAGCCTTAGGTTATGTAACTAATTCTTGACAGTTTAACACAAGTCTTTCTATTCCTAGCCCACAAAAGACCCCTTAGATTAAGGAAGTCTCACTGGAGACCTGTCTCACAGGCCTCAAAGAGCCACCACCTTCAGTATATAGGATCTTCAGGTTGACAAATACTAGGCACTCACGAAGCATTCCCTGTTCCCATTCCCCTAACAGAGATAATCAAATGTGGCACTTTCTGAGGCACCCCAGGAGACTGAATCCTCAACATAGTAGCAAAGGTAGACAAACTCTGCCATTCTACTTGGTACTTGATGCTGGACGGCAGAGAGACATCTGACCAGGTGGTCATTCATTTAATGATTTAATAAACACCAACTATCTAACAGTTAAGTAAGCAGATCCTACTCTCAAAAAACTGGGGTATGGTGGGGAGTAGAATTACCTACATCAATAATCTGCATTCATTCTTTAGCCTGGAAAGATTTCATTCCAACTAAATCTTACCCCTGCTGAAGCAAGGATAGGAAGCCAGCCCTCTTATCAATTTCATTCTTAAAATTTCGCCCAAGTGCAAAAATACTCCTTATCATCACATAGATTATGAGCTCCTCAGAGAAAAATTTCTCTATGGTGTTAGTTCCAAAAATAAATCTGTGTCCTCTATATAACTGGTTTGTTTCAGCTAACGGACACAATATTTTGGGTAGATGACTCTTCTCACACTGGCTACTAGAAAGTTGAGCCAAATTTATAGTTCACTTGCGTTTTTTTTTAGCTTTATATCTGGCTTCATTTCCGTAACCCAGTTTTTTTTTCTTGATTTATCCCTCTCAATAAATATTAATGTTTTGTTAGAATTTATGTATCTTTGTTCTCTTCTAACACTTTCTGGCCTTAAAATATTTTCCTACTTTTTGGAATACCTGCAATAGTTCTGAGGGTGAGGAGGTTGGAGAAAAGGCCAGAGGACCCTGATGTATGCCCCCTTTATTTTCTATGAGACGTGATGTCCAAAGTTGTTCATATGGATGGAAAGCTGATTGGATCCCATCCTTTTAGCCAATCTACAGCATTTTACACTTTGTAGAATCAAGATTTCTGAATGTGTGACAAACTCAGACATGTAGACAATCTTGAGGAAACCTTGAATATTCTGCAGCTCTTTGTAAGCCTAGAACAGGCCCCAATTGCATCTTAAACACAACCATAGAGTTGTAGATTGCCAAATCCCTTCCAAAAGCGTGTGAAAATAGTTTAAAGTGATGATAAAGAGGAAGGAAGGACATAATGAGACTATTTCTCATATATCATATGTGCTTGTAGGGAAAGATTTGAAACAAAGAATCTAAACCTAACTAAACACAAAGAGAATTTTCATAAAAATTAAGACATCAACAGTAGCATTGGAATTGTGCTCCTTGGAGAGCTTTGATAATTAAATTCATCATTATTGATAATAATAACTTTGGGGAAAGACTGGTGAGATTTCAGTTAGATAGCTTTTTAACTCTAAAAACGATCACTTAGAAATTTAGAATACATAGAACTGGGGGTGGGGGGGCAGAATTCCTCCTTCTCTTTCTATGGGCTGTCCCCTGCAAGGAAAGGAAGGACAGAAAAAGGAAAGTGAGATGGAACGAAATCCTCCCCACACATTTTAAAATACTTTACAGGCATTCCTGCTGTCACGTGATATATGTACTTGTAAAAACCTTCACATTCTGCAATATTATACACTAAAAATAACAAACTTAAGGAAAAATTAGGTTGGGTGGACCATCACAACCTATGAAATTTTGTAACCAAGAGCACTAAGAACACTAATTCTAATAAAAATAGTAGCAGTTTAAAAAGATGTCAACCCTAATAAATAAACATTGCAGTAAATAAGACAGCTTGATGAAAGAGTGTAAGGAAGAGTTACAGAGACAAAGCAAAATGCCCAAAGATAAGGAGAAGGCTTAATAAACCTTTCTAGGACATAGAGCATGTGGCTGAACAGAGCCAAGAGGAAGAATGTAGGTTGTGCCATATTCCTCTTTGGCTAGCTGCATTTACTTTTGTATGTGTACTTTATGTTCTCTGGGTGCTACCTGGTGGTGTTAGATATTAATGATGGGAATGATCACATATGAGTCAATCAACTTCCACATTATGTTTTGACATTGTTCTTCTACTTACCAATATCATTTGAGTTCATTATTTTACAGAAACATGCACTGTAGCACAACATTCTGTCCTTTGTTTGACTTCCAGAAATTATAAAGTACTTCAAAATTCCATTGGGTTTATGGATCTTTTCAATGTGGTTTTTTTTTTAAAGGAAAATGGAATGGAGTGGAAGACTTACAGGTGGCTGTAACCACCCTTTAGCATGAATCTATTTATTTTATTATTTTGGTCACCAGGAAAGATTCAACAGGAAAGGGGAATAGAAATTCTGGCCTGTGTAGAGTGGAAGGAAAATAGTTGAGTATTCAGAAGGTGGTTAGATAGTGGGATTGAGAATAATCAGTATTTTTCTAGAGCCAAAGGTAGCATAAAAAACACCTTGGGGTCAAAGAGACCTGAAAGTTAGGAGAGAAGCACATAAATAAAGTTTAGGATTCCCATGCATACACTTTGCCTACATCACAATATCCTTAGGGTAAGCTTTTCTGAAGTCATGGGCTCAGAACATAACTCAGATTATTTTGATCGATTACAAATAATTGCTTATTTTGATACCTGTCCTTAATCTCTCTTTTCAGCTTAGATTCTAAACTTATTCAAAGACTCTTCTATGTAAGAACTTCCTAATCGTCTCAAATTTATGAACAAACCCTTCCAACCTCCATTATCTCAAGTGATGTGCAGCTTAGTAATGGGTGGTATGGAGTGGGATGACATTAGACCTTTTTTAAAAAACCACTTGCAGCTTTGCTCTTGGTAAAACTTATATTTAAGAACAAAGTACAGAGTTTTAACTTTAACTTATATATGATGTTAGAGAAAGGATTAAGAACCCCAAATGGTAAAAAAATTCATTTTATACATTCACTGGAGCCAGACTTTTACCAGGAATTTCTATAAAGATAACAAACTCCTTATTTTAATGCAAACTCACTCTACCATTATTTATCATCTGGTGAATTATAAAAATAGGAAACCTTTAAATGGTTAAGTATATACAGTAAAAGAATTAAAAAGAGAGGATTTGGAAAATCCACAGATTAAATACATAGTCCCTGAAGAACTGAGAATTTACTCTAGTTAGAATTGCTTAAACCCCAACCAGGGGAATTTCATAGAGCCCATACATTATTATAAAATAGGTTCACATATAAATTAATTCCATGGTCTTGGGTCCAAGAAAAAATAGGCTTCAGGATGGTGCTCTATGTAGTTAGAAGACAGAACAATTGAGTTGCTCTAAGCAATAAGACAAGATTCTTAAAAGTAAAACTAGACCAATAAAGGATGTGGTCATTGCACCACCCCCATAAATAGTGATGTTATTTAAGACATTAAAATGATATATTATTCAGTGCTAAAATATGTGATATGGTTGTTAGGGAGATATAATTTTTCATTTTTTGATTCATTATCTGATTTATACCAGATGATAAAGCATTCATAGGGACACATAGTGAAAATAGCATATGCTGAAACTTTATGCCAAATGATGTTCTAATGCACCAGCTACACTTCTCAGCATGTAGAATGTTTTTATGCAATAATGGCATATTAATCATAGTATGCAAAGTCCCATTAAAATCAATGATGTATTAACTTTGTTTACTTCATGTGAGTCATACATAATAAAATAATGTTCTGTAAAGAGTGGCTTTCATCCCAAGGAAAACATCATATCATAAATTTTCATGTAAAAGAAACTTCTTTTGTCAGACATGCCACAGCATACATAGAGATAAATAGTCATGATACTTACATCAAGCATCTTTATTAATTTTTAAATAATTATTGAGTGCCTAACATGTGCTAGATGCACTTTAAGTACATTATTTTATTTACTCCTTGAAATAGCTCTGTAAAGTAGTTCTATTATCAATCCCATCTTACAGATGAGAAAACAAAGCATGAAGTTGGGTGAATTGCCCAAGGCCACGTGGAGAGTAAGTGGCAGAGCTTGGAACTCATCACCTAAACTCTGAGCATCTAAACTACTACACTATATATCCTGTCCATGATGCCTGTGTCCTCAAGATTTAAGGTGACTTCAGTAGGCACTTAAAATAGACCCGTCATTGTCTTAGACTGGGATCTTGTAAAAGTGTTTATCAGGAAGTATTCCCAGAAAATGCTAGAAGGACAGCTGGGAAGCAGGACTAGGAAGAGAAGAAGATCTGGCTACCATGTGATATTAAGCCAAGTCCCAAGAAAGGGAACTTTGTCTCAATCCTGCAGAGATGCTCTGAAGACGGCATAAATTACACGTGCTGCTCCCTAATTAGGGACATGTGTGACCTGTGCTGTCTCCAGAGCATCTCTGCAACACTCAGACTTTCTCACCCATCAGACATTGGCTAATGACTGACCCTAGAGGGACATCAATTCCTAGGCATTTCCCAGCTCTCATGTGGGCAGGCATAACTGTTTCCACAGCCTAAGGGCAGTCCCCCAGCTAAGGGTCGACAGTGCAAAAGGTTAAGAGTCAAAGTTCTGGGGGAGCAGATGTACCCCCCAAAAAAGGGAAAGGATACAAAGCCACAAAAAGTAGAATAAGTGGATTACTGATAGGATATTGCTGTTGTCATAAATATCCATTCTAAGATTCCTTTACATTCTAAATAGTTAAGACACATTTGTTTTATGTCCCTCTTTATCATCAGATTTTTTAAAACTGCATGAATAAAATACAAATATATTTAGAAGGAAAAAGTTGATCTCCCATTCCTCCTAGTTTAGAATATATCTTTCTACTATGTAGACTCATACACATATTTACGTAGTTTTTTTACAAATATGTAGACATATTATTCATATTACTCCAAAAATTATTTTAGGTCGAAATATATATCCTGAATATTCCTTGAAGTCAAGACATGTATAAATAACTTATTAAGAGCAAATAAAAATGTATGGTATACATAATCCGTAATTTATTCAACCAATTTTCTATTGATAAATAGTTGTTTGCAATTCTTTGCTACTACAAATTATACTTACCCTTCTTTCTATTCTCTTCCTAAGTGATCTCATCCAGTCTCATTACTTTAAATAGTGTACCATCTATATGCTGATGACTTCCCAATTTATATTGTCATCCCTGACATTTCTACTGAGTTTCAGACTCATATATTCAACTGCTCAATTGTCATCTCCACTTGGACAAAACTGGCATAACCTAACGTAACCAAGTATTTTATATACAATATATGTATATATATATAATTATATACATAATTTTACCATATGTGTATATATCTCTAAACAGCATATTCTTAAGTTTTGCTTGTTTGTTTTTTCAGAACCGCTATATATGTATCGGATGTATTTTTTAAATAGCCAGAACCTCTCACTACCCTCTATCCAACTTTATCTTTAGTCAAGAGTTGATATGCTCCCTGAAAACATGATAACAGCATAGATCATCACATCAGATCATGATCATCGGTGAGTGTTTATTGAATGCTTATTATATGAGAGTACTATTTTTGGTTTTGGTATATCAAGAAGCATAGGACAAGGTCCCTATTCTGAAGGAGCTGTGTCTGAAATGGAGAGCAAGCATCTCAACTTCTTAAAGACAACTAGTATGATAATATAACATACTTTCAATAACAAATGAATCACAGAGACAATTGCTATTATAAGAGTTTGGTCACTGCACAATGGGAGAATCAGAGCTTCTCACTGAAAATGGAGGAATGGAACCACATCTTGCTGATTCACAATCATGGCAAGATCTCCCTGAGGGACTTTCCACCCAGAACATTCTTTCATTAGACTGCATGTTCCTCTCTCTCTCTCTCAGTTCTCTTCTCAAGTGTCACCTCAGAGTAGCTTTCCTTGATTACCATGATGAAAAGAATCCTCTTTTCTACTACAGATACCATTTTCCCCTTGTTATCTGAAATTCAGTTGTTTACTTGTGTATAGTCTTTCTCACAACGTAAGATTCACAAGCGATGAAATCTTGCCTGTCTCATTCATCATTGTCTATACATTGCCTAAAACATTATCTGGCACAAAGTAGGTATCCAATAAATATTTGTTGAGTAAAGGGACCTTGTAAATCAAATGGAACTTACATTAGAGGACAGAGTAGCCATTCTAGGCAAGGACAATGGCTTGAGAAACAAGTGCTCCTTAGAGAGTTATTTGCAAACATGATCCATCAATGGCTTTCTACTGTCTACATGGAAATTTTAGTAATACCTGGGATACTGATAATAACACTAATGGACCGTGCAAATGATTCAGCTTGACACTATTAGAATAATTCCTAGCCAGTTTATAGCCATTGAGCCTTCTCCTAGGTCTCCCAATTTTTCCTGAGCACACAGAATAAAGCTTGTCAGAGGAAGTCGGTTGAATCTGTAGAAATAAGATTTTGCAAGGCATTAGACAAATGAAAGTGTTGATAGGACTTTCAGAATGACTGGCTTGTTTTTCAGGATTTCCATGAACAAAAGAGAAAGGCTAAAATTTATGACAAAGAATGAAAATAAAACCAAGGTCTAATTTGTTAAAGATGATGAAAACTTTTTTTCCAACACTATATTTTGACAACAAGTTTAGTCAGATTTCTCCCCAACTACTGTTTGACGAGTGTCTGCCAGTCTTCTCTTCCCCACCAGGCCTGAGTGGACAAGAGCCTACAAAACTGCCAAAAGGCCACTGAAGGAATTACAGACTGCTGTGCTCTTCATTCACTGTCATCACCCATGCTGCCCAGTCTGTGCCATGAGATCACCCCTGATCTTGTCCATTTGCGTTAGCATGAGTCTGCATTTCTTCCTTTGAGGAAGGAAAGAAGCAGGATCTTCTCAATTACTGCTCTGAGTGGGTAAAGCTCATAAAAGATATGCTTTATGAGAGACTACAGTAAGAGGCAGCAACCACAGAGTGAGGCTACATACCAATATATTTTGATAGGATTTTACTAAGAACCATTTTAAAAAAAATTCATCTATTTTAATAGTATTGTTTTTTTATCAAGAAAGCAATGCAAAGTGATCACAGCAAATTTCAAACTACAAGAAACATGAGAAAAAATAACATATTACCCATAGTTTCACCCCCTAGAGTATTTTCCATTCCAACTTTTATGTATGCCTGTTTTTGAACTTTATAAAAATAGCATCCTGCTGTCTTCTGCAACTCTTAATTTACTTAATTGTCACACCACATGTTTTATCTTCCAAATAGCACTATTACCACTTGAAATTATTTTATTCATTTCTTTACTTCTATATTGATTTTCTCCAAATAAAAATCTACATTTTATAGAGAACAAAATTATTTTCTCTCTTATGCACTCAAGAAATTAATTAATAAATAAATGTCAGATTAATATCCTTATAAATATCACCTCATATACTGGTATTTTCATTTCTTTAGGATAGATTTCCCTAAGTATTTTGCTTATTTTCAATTCTAATAAATTCTGGTAGATTGCTTTATGAAAGGTTGTCATAATACAGATTCCCACCAAAAATATTTCAAAGAGTCTGTTTCTTGATACCCTCACTCACCTAGATTTTATTGATCTTGTTTTTTTTAATCTTATGGGTAAAAATGCTAGCTTCTTATGTTTAATTTTATTACCCTAACTTCTAGCAGTTGAGAATCTTTCCTTATATTCATTGGTCCTTTGCATTTCATTTTCTGTGAATTTGCTATTTATTTTACCCATTTTCCTATTGAAGTTTACAGGTATTGGGAGGATCTTTGTTAATTAGGAGTAGTCTATCATATGTGTTATAATTCATTCATTTAATTTCCTTTACTTCATTAATTTTGGGTTACTCAGAACTTTTCCATTTTAATGAATCCAAATCTAGTAGTTTTGTAATTGCTTCTGAGTTTCTTTTCTGACTAAGAAGATTTTTCCTAATTGAAAGTTGGGGAAATGCTCCCAAATTATCTTTTATTTTCATTATTTAATTTAAAAATTTAGATATTTAATTCCTATTTAATTAGTGTTTTGTTTTTTTCCAACTTCAAGTAAGAATTGTTTTATTTTCAATGTAAAAGCATAGAATGCACTTAATGCTACCAGATTTCACTTTTAGCGTAAGTTGGATCAATGTTTTTCATAAAATATCTCAGCATTTCAGAAGTATGAAAAAGTATAAGTTTAATAATAGATTACATGGGAGAAAGAGGGAAAGCTACGTAAAAGAAAATGCATGGAGAACAGCAGTAGATAGATTTTCAACAAAAAGAAAAGGAGAGAGAGACAGTTTGGAAAGTCAAAAAATGCCCAGAAGATAGATACAGAAGAGTCAAAATGTCTGAGAAAGAAAAGAATCTAACAATATGACCAGCAGTGTAAGCAAAATTTATCATTATTAATACTTTAGATTCAAAAAGTATTGTTTTGTATCAGTTATTTTCCTGCCTAAGCCAACTCTGATGCAGTCTTTTTAATGGTGGGTAATTGTTTCTAAGATAGTTTGACATATACTATTCTCTTAAATTAAAAGATTAGTTATATTCTTAATGCTTGTATTTATTATTATTTATTCTCAATATTAATAAACATTTTATTTTTAAATGTACAATTTTTAATATTTTAAAATTTATTTTAAAATTTAAATATTAATTTATTTTAAAATTTATGAATACTGTTTTTAAACTTCAGATGTTTACAAATTTTTAAAAGTTTCAAGATAGCCCTGAAAAAAGAAAATATTAGATGATTGATCCAAATAATATGCAGTATTAATTTCCAGAAAGAAAACATTAAAATACAGCTGAATTCATGTTTAAATGGTATGGATAAATGCATCCTGTGGGCCTTATTTCTGCACACATAAAGGTTTCTTTCAGTGAGATTATAACCAAGAATGAAATTCTCCAAACAAAATGGGACAAGTATTTTATAGATACTGAGTCATTTGGGTTATGTTTCCAATGCGATTTTTTTAAATATATAGAAAAATTACTTTTTTATGATATCAGTTTTCTCTATATTTGACTGGAATATTTTTGTCACTACAAGGAAGAATCCATGAGCAAATTTCCCCTAATGTGAAAGTTTCTTTCTAGGATTAAATTTGATCATCAAGGAATTTACCCATTGGGGTCCATTTTGCGTTCAACTAATTTGCCCTCTTAATCAAATATGCGTACATGTGCACACACACAGACTTTGTAGAAATACTTGAAACAGACCCAGAAGGTAACATCTGCTGGGTAAATGTGATTCAGTTCCTGAGAAACATGGTGGTACCATCCCAGTAAGCATCATGCAATTCCTGGCTCCTTTCCTTGGCTCATGCTGCCACCCTTGCCTGTCTAGAATGCCCATCTTGTCCCTTTTCCTTTGCATGTCCAACCTTTAAGATCCTGCTTCAGTTCCACCTCCCATTCTATTTCCTTTTCTTCCCTGATGGAAGGAATCTCTTCACAATCTCTCATTATACTTTACCTGCTTCACTCTTTGGGGTCTTACCTGTGTCTGCTTTCGTGTAGTTCTGTTGTCCTGGAGGGCAAAGAACTTGCCTTATTCATCTTTACATGCTGCACCTTGCCTAGGATATAGTATTTGATTGTTTTTATTCTATAACACCCTCTGTTTCTTCCTGTTCCTCATAAGGGAAGAGTGTTTTTGTACTTTAAGGCACAGTTCCTGGCTTAACTGATTTTAGAAAGGGCTTAGATGAACTTGGCATCCCATATGTTAGAAAATTCTATTACTAAAAGGAAATCAAAATACTGTATCCCAAAGAGAAGATGGTATATTTTTAATTGAACAATAACTTTGAGACTAAGTTCTGTCTGGCAAAAAATATATATATATATATCTATTTATAAAATAAAATTGAACATGTTACTGTTCCTCAAATAAAACCTTAACCAATTTACAACAAGTTTTACTGGGAAGAAATTCATCCAAAACTGCAATGCATATGCCAAGTTCTGCTATAATGTGTTAAAATTGCTTCAGTATAATGTTTGTGGTCCATCCATATCTAATCTATCCATTTGAAATGTAACATTATTATAAAGTGTAATTATTTCCAGAAACCTTAAAATAGGAAGTGTTTTTAATTAGACATTTGTCTCACAATATATTAACTGTAGGTCACTTTATCTCAGAAATATTAGGGAATATTTTAACTAGATCTTGACAAAAATGCATTAAATCTATTTTTTAAAATGTTTTATTACTTGCAAGTTTCAGCCTGATGTGATTTGAAAATAGCCAAGTTATAAACCCCTGAAAATTGGAGTTTATAATGGAAATACTGACAGACCCTTAACTTTTAGGACGAATGTGCTGCTGTAATAACATTTGCTGTTGCCACCTGAGTCAGTGTTGCAACATGACTGGGGTGCTAGATGTGGTATTTCAAATATGAAACTGGTTGAATACTTGCTGAGATAGTCTCCCATTTCTAAAATTTTAGAAAACTCATTTCTTGTTTTGGGAACTCCTTTTATCTCAAAAGTTATTGTAATGAACAAGATGGAGGCCCTATTTTTCTACTTCCTACAATATCTCCTTGGTTATCTCATCTTCCCCCATGGCTGGTTTCCACAAAGGCTTCCTGTCTCAGTGTATTGCACCTCTATCCACCAGTTAGTTATTCAAACCAGAAAATTAGAAGTCAGTCTTAACTCATATGACATCTTTGGCACATTTGATTGGCTGTAAATACTGAGGGCTTTACTGCCAAAATATATTTTGAAACCTTTTTTTTTTTTTAATTTATTTTTCGCTGCGTCGGGTTTTAGTTGCGGCAGGCACGCGGGATCCTTGTTGAGGCGTGCGGTATCTTTCCTTGCAGTGCGCGGGCTCTTTGTTGTGGTGCGCGCGCTTCTCTCTAGCTGTGGTGTGCGGGTTTTCTCTTCTCTAGTTGTGGCGCACAGGGTCCAGGGCACGTGGGCTCTGTAGTTTGTGGCAAGCGGGCTTAGTTGCCCCGAGGCATGTGGGATCTTAGTTCCCTCACTAGGAATCAAACCCACGTCCCCTGCATTGCAAGGCGGATTCTTTACCACTGGTGAAGAAAAGTTCTTAATATTTATAGAATTCCAGCAAATAAAGCAGTAGAAATGATAGAATGAGAAAATCATCATTTCGCAACCCACAATGAAATAATAGATCTCTGCAATGATTATCCATAGTTGCTAAAACCAGGGTGGGAGTGGTTAATGGAGAATTTTATATTGAAGGAATCAGGCTGACATGCTCAGAATTAAATGTACTAATCACTAAAATTGGGAAGACCAGTTACTATGTGTCTTAAAACATGATGAAAGCAACAGGAAGTTTACTTGCCTAAAATATTGAATCTGAATCTAGTCAGCCCTCTAGATTTATGGAAAGTAAAGGGAATGAAGGAATAAGTTAACACCATGAAGAAGCAACCGACCACATCCAGAATCTGAGAAGTCTACAGAAAAACAGTGGCCTAATTTCTCCAACAAATCAATGTCGTATGAAAGGCAGTGATGATGGGGAGGGGTGGTTTTATAGACTAAAAGAGTCTTAAGAGACATAACTACTGAATGCAATATGAGTACCTAACTGGATCTGATTCAAGGGAACCATTTGTAAAAATCATATTTGAGGCAATAGGGAAATTCAAATATGAATTGTATCAAAAATATTAAGAAATTATTGTTTACTTTTTAGGTATGAAAATGGCAATGAGGTTATTTCAAAAAAATGTTCTTATCAGAGAAACATAACGAAGTATTTGTGGGTGAACTGGCATGATATATGGGTTTTGCTTTAAAATACTCCAGGAAAATAAAAGGAGAGATGAAAGAAGGAAGAAGATCAACATATACTGGTAAGTGTTTTAGCAGGGTGATGAGTACACAGGGTTCATTATGCTATTTCCTTTATTTTGTGTATATTTGAGATTTTCCCTAAAAGATCATTTTTAGAAGGTCATTTAGGTTCTGCGGAAAAGAAAGACAATAACTTGGCAAAGGTGGCCATAGTGAAATACACATATTTGAGATATATTTAAATTAATAGGAATTGTTAATTAATTGGAGGAAGAGGTGAAGGAAAAAAGAGAAATCAATGGTGATTCCTTGGTTTTTGGTTTGAGAAACTGCATAAATAATAGTGCCATTTACTGAATTAGTTTAGACTACAGAGAAGCAGGTTTGGGGATGGATTAAAAACCCAATTTAATTTCAGACACTGAGACCTGTATTAGTTTTCTACGGGTGCTGTAACAAATTGCCACATACTTAGCATCTTAAAGCAACACAATGTATTATCTTACGGTTCTGAAGGTTAGAAGTCTAAAATCAGTCTCACTAAGCTAAAGTCAAAGTGTCAGCAGGGCTGATTCCTTCCGGAGGCTCCAAGGGACAATCTGTTTCCTTTCCTTCTCCAGTTTCTAGAGGCTGTCCTCACTCCTTGGCTTCCTCTTTTCTCCTTCTGCCTCCATGGTCATATCACCTTCTCTGGCTTTCACCTTCTTTTCTCCCTTTTATAAGGACCCTTTTGATTACATTGGGCCTACCAGGATAATAATCCAGGATAAGATACTTCATTTAGTCTCACCTGCAAAGTCCCTTTTGCCATGTAAGGTAACATATGCACAGTTCTGAGGATTAGGACATAGACGTTTTTGGGGGCCATTATTCAGCCCATCTCAAGGTCTAATATATCTGAAGTGCCTATTAGGTATCCTAGTAGAAAAGTTGGTTGGATAGTTAGATATGAATGTAGATGTCAAAAGAGGGAACTGAGAGTCTAAATTTGGGAGTCATAAGCATAGAGGTATGACTTAAAACCAAGTAATGTTTGAGTCTGAGGAATTCCAAGTTTAGAGGATGGACATCCCAGATGACTTGAGAGTGAAGAGTTCAGAAAGCTAGGCAAGCATTACAATCAGAAAGCTAGTTCATGTAGTATGGAGAACTGTGTTGATGTGGCTGAGAGGTCAAACATACGAAAAGTATTCATTGCATTTGACATCATAAAATTAGTAAATTTTACAAGAGGAGTTCCAACTTAGCTGAAGTGAAGTGAGTTAAAGAATGAAATGGATCCAGTGAATAAAGACAATGTATTTGCAAAGCTTCACTGGGAAGAGCAGTGACATGTGAGGTTTAAAGGATGATTTGGGGTGAAAAAAGAGGTCTTTTCTCTTTTCTAAGAGAGGAGATAAGAGAACATGCTTGTTTGTTGATAGAAATGATCTAGTAGAAAGGGAAATATTGATAATGAAGGAGGAAAACAGAAGGAGGGAAATCCTTGAAAGGTGACAATGCGGTTCCACAACAAAGGAAGACTTTCATGGGAGAAGAGTACTTCTCTGGGTGTAAGAAGGGAAGGCAGGCCAGATGCACACAAGTAGAGGCTGGCAGGTCAGTTTATGGAGTTATCATGAGGCATATCTGCTTTGATAGCTCTCTTATCTTAGTCACGAGAGTTGCAAGTGGAGTGGGGGAGACTGTTGGTGAGGGAAGGTCTGAGAATTTTTCCACCAAGAGAAACTGTGAAATTCCTTTTAAAGGACCAATTTGCCCCTGACAAAAAAAGGGGAGCGGGATGGGAGGAAGCCTTCCCCTTGTGATAAGGTGGATTTGGGGGGGGGGCAGTTTCATAAGTCTGATATTTATAATCACATTATTTTAGTGTGATAATTAAATTATAGTCAAATATAATAAACTAATTGAATAGAAGAGAATATTTCCTTTGTGGTGATACAATAGGAGTTATGTTGGCTGCTTGAAATTAACCACTGCAATATGGATTTAAATGTTCAACATCTTTTAATGAGTTGTTACAAAGTATACTTAAAAGTATGTAAAACTGCTAGACTCTCTCTGTAGCCCTAGATGAGCATTGTCCCTAAGCGGTGACATTAGTTAACATCCTAAAACCCCATAAAAGTAGCTGTTTTATCCCAATTAAAGTAGGACAGTCATTTCAACAGTCTTGCTTTCCAGACAGAATAGTATTTTGCCCATCCTCTCCCAAGCCATAAGCAAATGATATTTCAATGGCTGAAAGCTCAAGACTGCCTAGATTCAAATTCTTCTCACACAAGTATCAGAAAGGCAAAAATGTATTGTTCCTGGGCTAAAAATCCTTCACCTCCATCTTGAGGTTTAGGACTTTGGGTTGTAAGTGACAGCAATGAAGAGTTAGTGTATTTAAACTCTTCTGAGGGATATCAACCTTTGGGAGTATCTTTCAATGCAGAACCACAGTTTTATCATAGAACGGGTATGTGTCTCAGTCTGTTCCCTTTGGAAGGAATGAGAGGTATGAAATAGTTATCATAGAAAAAGAAATTAGTTTACTGGGAAAGCATAACAGGATTGTTTGTTAAAATACAATCAGTTCTCAGAATGGGAGAAAATATGTGCAAATGAAGCAACTGACAAAGAATTAATGTCAAAAATTTACAAGCAGCTCATGCAGTTCAATATCAAAAAAACAAACAACCCAACCCAAAAATGGGCAGAAGACCTAAATAGACATTTCTCCAAAGAAGATATACAGATTGCCAACAAACATATGAAAGGATGCTCAACATCACTAATCATTAGAGAAATGCAAATCAAAACTACAATGAGGTATCACCTCACATCAGTCAAAATGGCCATCATCAAAAAATCGACAAACAATAAATGCTGGAGAGGGTGTGGAGAAAAGAGAACCCTCTTGCACTGTTGTTGGGAATGTAAATTGATACAGCCACTATGGAGAACAGTATGGAGGTTCCTTAAAAAACTAAAAATAGACCTACCATATGACCCAGCAATCCCACTACTGGGCCTATACCCTGAGAAAACCACAATTCAAAAAGAGTCATGTACCACAATGTTCACTGCAGCTCTATTTAGCCAGGACATGGAAGCAACCTAAGTGTCCATCGACAGATGAATGGATAAAGAAGATGTGGCACATATATACAATGGAATATTACTCAGCCATAAAAAGTAACGAAATTGAGTTAGTTGTAGTGAGGTGGATGGACCTAGAGTCTGTCATACAGACTGAAGTAAGTCAGAAAGAGAAAAACTAATACCATATGCTAACACATATATATGGAAACTTAAAAAAAAATGGTTCTGAAGAACCTAGGGGCAGGACAGGAATAAAGAGGCAGATGTAGAGAATGGACTTGAGGACACAGGGAGGGGGAAGGGTAAGCTGGGACTAAGTGAGAGAGTGGCATGGACATATATACACTACCAAATGTAAAATAGATGGCTAGTGGGAAGCAGCCACATACCACAGGGAGATCAGCTCAGTGCTTTGTGACCTCCTAGAGGGGTGGGATGAGGAGGATGGGAGGGAGACACAAGAGGGAGGAGATACGGGGATATATGTATATGTATAGCTGATTCACTTTGTTATACAGCAGAAACTAACACACCATTGTAAAGCAACTATACTCCAATAAAGATGTTAAAAAAATAAAAAATAAAAAAATAAAGATAGAACCAAATGGATTTCCTGACAGAATAAAGGTGGTATGAGACAGAGGGAAAAAAAAATAATAATAATACAGCCAGGTTGCAGTTTTCAAGAAACATTTTTGTTGCTTTAATTAGATTCACACAAATAATCTGCATTCTTGATTTGATCCAGGAAATAACTTGATTCAAGAGTATTAGCAAACTACCCCCTAAGGGATAAAGAAAATTATTTCTAGAAGAGGTTAATATCAACTACATATTGATTTTTTACTAGTTTTGTTTTAATAAGATAATACCTGGTTATATCTCTAAATTCTAGATGTGCTCTACTGTGGTTGCCTGTGTACCACAAATAACAACATTAATATTTTGCCTGTGAATAACGCAGAGCTCTTCCATAAATTAAAAATCATAAATTATTCCTACAACATTTCCTTGAGAAGAAACCAAGTTTACTATTCCCATTTTTCTGAAAAAGAAAGTAAAGCATAAAGCACATTAAAAAGTACTATCCCCAAATCTATCAGGTGTCTTTGACTGACAGTTTAATTATTATGCCACAAAATTTGAATGGTTAAGCATAAAAATGTACAGTAAGTAGAGCATTTAGGAAATCATTGAATGGAAGCTCCAATTCCACCTGCTTTGTCTTTGAATTCACTTCAGCAAGACAATTCAGTTAAACAAGCAAGGATTGAAGTTCTCTACTATGATTAAAGCATCTAAACTTTGTAAGAAGGCAAAAATATCAATTAAATGATCATTTGAGACCTGGGCCCAAGACATACTAGGGTAATTCAGTAGGTAGTTGTGTTTTTAAATTAAAAATGATGGATTGCTATCTACGTTGATGCTGTTAGACTAAACATTTTTATTGCTATTGTTGTTGTTGTTTTGCTAGTGATAATGATGTCTCTGATTCATTGATTTTCAGTGCAACAGACAGAATTGTTCAAAATTCTTGTCTCATTCAAGAAAAAAATAACTGTAACTACATGTTTCATATTTGGTTCTAAATTGGGTAATCAGCAGTCATTACCTTCCCAGTGGGGTTCCTTCCTCCTATACTTCTTTTTTTTTTTTTAAACATCATTATTGGAGTATAATTGCTTTACAATGGTGTGTTAGTTTCTGCTTTATAACAAAGTGAATCAGTTATACATATACGTATGTCCCTATATCTCTTCCCTCTTGCGTTTCCCTCCCTCCCAAACTTCCTATTCCACCCCTCTATGTGGTCACAAAGCAACGAGCTGATCTCCCTGTGCTATGTGTCTGCTTCCCACTAGCTATCTATTTTACGTTTAGTAGTATATACATGTCCATGCCACTCTCTCACTTTGTCCCAGCTTACCCTTCCCCTCCGTGTATCCTCAAGTCCATTCTCTAGTAGGTCTGTGTCTTTATTCCCGTCTTGCCCCTAGGTTCTTCATGACCATTTTTTTTTTTTTTTTTTAGATTCCATATATATGTGTTAGCATACAGTATTTGTTTTTCTCTTTCTGACTTACTTCACTCCGTATGACAGACTCTAGATAGAGTCTAGATAGACTCACTACAACTAACTCAATTTCGTTTCTTTTTATGGCTGAGTAATATTCCATTGTATATATGTGCCACATCTTCTTTATCCATTCATCTGTCGATGGACACTTAGGTTGCTTCCATGTCCTGGCTATTATAAATAGAGCTGCAATGAACATTGTGGTACATGACTGTTTTTGAATTATGGTTTTCTCAGGGTATATGCCCAGTAGTGGGATTGCTGGGTCGTATGGTAGTTCTATTTTTTAGTTTTTTAAGGAACCTCCATACTGTTCTCCATAGTGGCTATACCAATTTACATTCCCACCAACAGTGCATGAGGGTTCCCTTTTCTCCACACCCTCTCCAGCATTTATTGTTTGTAGATTTTTTGATGATTGATAGCCATTCTGACCAGTGTGAGATGATATCTCATTATAGTTTTGATTTGCATTTCTCTAATGATTCATGATGTTGAGCATTCTTTCATGTGTTGTTGGCAATGTCTATATCTTCTTTGGAGAAATGTCTATTTAGGTCTTCTGCCCATTTTTGGGTTGGGTTGTTTGTTTTTTTGATATTGAGCTGCATGAGCTGCTTGTAAATTTTGGAGATTAATTCTTTGTCAGTTGCTTCATTCGAAAATATTTTCTCCCATTCTGAGGGTTGTCTTTTCGTCTTGTTTATGGTTTCCTTTGCTGTGCAAAAGCTTTTAAGTTTCATTAGGTCCCACTTGTTTATTTTTGTTTTTATTTCCATTTCTCTAGGAGGTGGGTCAAAAAGGATCTTGCTGTGATTTATGTCATACAGTGTTCTGCCTATGTTTTCCTCTAAGAGTTTGATAGTGTCTGGCCTTACATTTAGGTCTTTCATCCATTTTGAGTTTACTTCTGTGTGTGGTGTTAGAGAGTGTTCTAATTTCATTCTTTTACATGTAGCTGTCCAGTTTTCCCAGCACCACTTATTGAAGAGGCTGTCTTTTCTCCACTGTATGTTCTGGCCTCTTTTATCAAAGATAAGGTGACCATTTGTGTGTGGGTTTATCTCTGGGCTTTCTATCCTGTTCCATTGATCTATATTTCTGTTTTTGTGCCACTACCATACTGTCTTGATTACTGTAGCTTTGTAGTATAGTCTGAAGTCAGGGAGCCTGATTCCTCCAGTTCTATTTTTCTTTCTCAAGATTGCTTTTGCTATTCTGGGTCTTTTGTGTTTCCATACAAATTGTGAAATATTTTGTTCTAGTTTTGTGAAAAATGACAATGGTAGTTTGATAGGGATTGCGTTGAATCTGTAGATTGCTTTGGGTAGTATAGTCATTTTCACAGTGTTGATTCTTCCAATCCAAGAACATGGTATATCTCTCCATCTATTTGTATCATCTTTAATTTCTTTCATCAGTGTCTTATAATTTTCTGCATACAGGTCTTTTGTCTCCTTATGTAGGTTTATTCTTAGATATTTTATTCTTTTTTTTCCAATGTTAAATGGGAGTGTTTTCTTAATTTTACTTTCAGATTTTTCATCATTAGTGTATAGGAATGCAAGAGATATCTGTGCATTCATTTTGTATCCTGCTACTTTAGCAAATTCATTGATCAGCTCTAGTACTTTTCTGGTAGCATCTTTAGGATTCTCTATGTATAGTATCATGTCATCTGCAGACAGTGACAGTTTGACTTCTTCTTTTCTGATTTGGATTCCTTTTATTTCTTCTTCTTCTCTGATTGCTGTGGCTAAAAATTCCAAAACTATGTTGAATAATAGCGGTGAGAGTGGGCCACCTTGTCTTGTTCCTGATCTTAGTGGAAATGGTTTCAGTTTTTCACCATTGAGAACGATGTTGGCTGTGGTTTTCTCATATATGGCCTTTATTATGTTGAGGAAAGTTCCCTCTATGCCTACTCTCTGGAGGGTTTTTATCATAAATGGGTGTTGAATTTTGTCGAAAGCTTTCTCTGCATCTATTGAGAGGATCATATGCTTCTTCTCCTTCAATTTGTTCCTATGGTTTATCACATTGATTTATTTGTGTATATTCAAGAATCCTTTCATTCCTGGGATAAACCCCACTTGATCATGGTGTATGATCCTTTTAATGTGCTGTTGGATTCTGTTTGCTAGTATTTTGTTGAGGATTTTTGCATCTATGTTCATCAGTGATATTGGCCTGCAGTTTTCTTTCTTTGTGACATCTTTGTCTGGTTTTGGTGTCAGGGTGATGGTGGCCTCGTAGAGTGAGTTTGGGAGTGTTCCTCCTTCTGCTATATTTTGGAAGAATTTGAGAAGGATAGGTGTTAGCTCTTCTCTAAATGTTTGATAGAATTCACCTGTGAAGCCATCTGGTCCTGGACTTTTGTTTGTTGGAAGATTTTTAATCACAGTTTCAATTTCAGTGCTTGTGATTGGTCTGTTCATATTTTCTATTTCTTCCTGGTTCAGTCTCAGAAGGTTGTCCATTTCTACGAATTTGTCCATTTCTTCTAGGTTGTCCATTTTATTGGCATATAGTTGCTTGTAGTAAACTCTCATGATCCTTTGTTTTTCCACAGTATCAGTTGTTCCTTCTCCTTGTTCATTTCTAATTCTATTGATTTGAGTCTTCTACCTTTATTTCTTGATGAGTCTGGATAATGGTTTATCAATTTTATTTATCGTTCAAAGAACCAGCTTTTAGTTTTATTGATCTTTGCTATTGTTTCCTTCATTTCTTTTTCATTTATTTCTGATCTGATCTTTATGGTTTCTTTCCTTCTGCTAACTTTGGGGGTTTTTTGTTCTTCTTTCTCTAATTACTTTACGTGTAAGGTTAGGTTGTTTATTTGAGCTGTTTCTTGTTTCTTTTTTTTTTTTTTTTTTAATTTTTTAATTTATTATTTATTTATTATTTTTATTTTTGGCTGTGTTGGGTCTTCGTTTCTGTGCAAGGGCTTTCTCCAGTTGCGGCGAGTGGGGGCCACTCTTCATCGCGGTGCGCAGGCCTCTCACTATCGCGGCCTCTCTTGTTGCAGAGCAGAGGGTCCAGACGCTCAGGCTCAGTAGTTGTGGCTCACGGGCCCAGTTGCTCCGCGGCATGTGGGATCTTCCCAGACCAGGGCTCGAACCCGTGTCCCCTGCATTGACAGGCAGATTCTCAACCACTGCACCACCAGGGAAGCCCTGTTTCTTGTTTCTTAAGGTAGGAATGTATTGCTATAAATTTCCCTCTTAGAACTGCTTTTGCCGCATCCCATAGATTTTGGGTCATCGTGTTTTCATTGTCATTTGTTTCTAGCTATTTTTTGATTTCCTCTTTGGTTTCTTCAGTGATCTCTTGGTTATTAAGTAGTGTATTGTTTAGCCTCTATGTGTTTGTATTTTTTACAGATTTTTTTCCTGTAATTGATATCTAGTCTTATAGCATTTTGGTCAGAAAAGATACTTGATACGATTTCAATTTTCTTAAATTTACCAAGGCTTGATTTGTGACCCAAGATATGATCTATCCTGGAAAATGTTCCATGAGCACTTGAGAAGTGTAATCTGATGTTTTTGGATGGACTGTCCTATAAATATCAATTAAGTCCATCTTGTTTAATGTATCATTTAAAGCTTGTGTTTCCTTATTTATTTTCATTTTGGATGATCTGTCCATTGGTGAAAGTGGGGTGTTAAAGTCCCCTACTATGATTGTGTTACTGTCGATTTCCCCTTTTATGGCTGTTAGCATTTGCCTTATGTATTGAGGTGCTCCTATGTTGAGTGCATAAATATTTACAATTGTTATATCTTCTTGGATTGATCCCTTGATCATTAAATAGTGTTCTTCTTTTTCTCTTGCAATAGTCTCTGTTTTAAAGTCTATTTTGTCTGATATGAGAATTGCTACTCCAGCTTTCTTTTGATTTCCATTTGCATGGAATATCTTTTTCCATCCCCTCACTTTCAGTCTGTATGTGTCCCTAGGTCTGAGGTGGGTCTCTTGTAGACAGCATAAATACAGGTCTTCTTTTTGTATCCTTTCAGCCAGTCTATGTCTTTTGGTTGAAGTATTTAATCCATTTACTTTTAAGTTAATTATCGATATGTATGTTCCTATTACCATTTTCTTAATTGTTTTCGGTTTGATATTGTAGGTCTTTTCCTTCTCAGTGGTGTTTTATTTTGAATTTATTTGTTTATTAGGTGGTGCTAGTTAGGCTAGTTTCATACAATTGTTGATTGATATTTCTTCTTCTTTTGAGAATTGTTGTTACAATTGGCTTATCCCATTATTCTGATCAGTTTTTACCTTTTTTCATTGTTTTGTAAGAGTGCTTTATGTATTAGAAATACTTATCCTTTGTCACATGTGTTACAAAATATTTTTAACCACTTTATCATTTGTTGTTCAGCCTTCTTTATTATGGGAATTTGGCAGTAAAACTTTTCATTTTTATGTCATCCAAACAATCAAAATTGTTCTTTAGAGTTTGCACCTGTGGTGGACTAAAAATTGCCAAAAATCCTTTGCAACGTCTCTCATCAAGAAGCAGGGTTTTCTTTGCCACTTCTTGAAACTAACAGATCTTGTGAATTTCTATGACTAATAGAATGAGGCTGTAGTGACCTTGTGCAAATTTCTGAGGCAAATTCTCTGCAGTTTCTGCTTTTGCCTCTTTGAATCCCTGAGGCCACTATACTGTGAAGAAGTCCAGTCTAGTCATCTTGAAGATAAGAGAACAGTCATCTCATTTCCCCTAGCTGAACCCAGACACCTTTGGACCTATGATCTGATCACAGCCACATGAGTTAATCCAGCCAAGATCAGCATAAGAACCACCTAGCTAGTCCACAGAATCGTAAAAAATAATAAATCATTATTTAAATTCAGTAAGTTTTAGGGTAATTTGTTACACAGCAGTAAATAACTGATGTGATGGCTTTGGATTATCCTCAGCTAATTATTTTCCAGCTTATATTATAGAAATATATATCTAAATTTTATTTTAGTATATTATTTTAATTTTTACATTTTTATCTTCAAGTACAAATTATTTTTGATGCAACATATGAGGCAGTATTTCAACATAACTTTTTTTTTACATCTTTATTGGAGTATAATTGCTTCACAATGTTGTGTTAGTTTCTGCTGTACAATGAAGTGAATCAGCTATATGTATACATATATCCCCATATCCTCTCTCTCTTGAGCCTCCCTCCCACCCTCTCTATCCCACCCCTCTAGGTTGTCAGAAAGCATCTCAACATAGCTATAAAATTGTCTCCAAATCATATATTGAATATCATATTTATCTCACTCATTTTTAATGCCACCATGCCAAAATTCCCAAAATTTGGATTTATTTGGTAACTGTTTAAGCTTTCCATTTTTCTATTTATTTATCAGTGGTCCAGTATTACACTTTTAATAAATGCAGCTTTATATGTTTTTTTTTTTGAAAAAGAACTTTTTTTAGAGCAGTTTGAGACTCATACTTAAATGAAAGGAAGGTACAGAGATTTCCCATATACTCCCTTCTCCCACACATGCATAGCCTCCCTATTACCAACATTCTCACCAGAACAGTACATCTATTATAATTGATGAACCTACATTGACAAATCATAATCACCCAAAGTTCATGGTCTGCATTACAGATCACTCTTGGTTTTCTAAATTTTTGGGGTTTGGACAAACGGATAACGACAGGTAGCTATCATTAAAATATCATACAGAGTACTTTCACTGTCCTGAAAATCTTCTGGGCTCTACTTTTTCATCTTCTCTCTCCTACCCACTACTTTACAAAAATTGACCTTTTCACTGTTTTAATAATTTTGTCTTTTCCAGAATGTCATATAGCTGAAATCATACAGTATGTAGAATTTTCAGATTGTTTTCTCTCACTTAGTAATATGATAGATTCCTTTATGTCATTTCTTGGCTTAACAGTTCATTTCTTTTTTAGCACCAAATAATATTTAATTGTCTGGATGTACCAAAGTTTATTAATCCATTCACCTACTGAAGGACATCTTGGTTACGTCCAAATTTTGGCAATTATGAATAAAAACAGCTATAAACATTCATGTGCAGGTTTTTATGAACATAAATTTCAATTCCTCTAGGTAAATAGCAAGCAGCACAATTGCTCAATTGTATGGAAAGAATATGTTTAGTTTTGTAAGAAACTGCCAACTGTCTTCCAAAATAGCTGTAGCATTTTGCATTCCCATCAGTGATATGTATTAGAGTTTCTGTTGCTCCACATCCTCACTAACATTTGCTATTGTCAATGTTCCAGATTTTGGTCATTCTAATAGGTGTGTAGTGGTATCTCATTGTTGTTTTAATTTGCATTTCCCTAATGACATATTATGTGGAAAATATTTTCATATGCTTATTTGCCATATGTATATCTCCCTTGGTGAGGTGTCAATAAAGCTGTTTGACCCATTTTTTGATCAAATTGTTGGTTGTCTTATTGTTGAGCTTTAAGAGTTTTTTGTATATTTTGGATAACAGTCCTGTAAATATTTCCTCCTAGTCTGTGGCTCTTCTTATTCTCTTGACAGTGTCTTTTGTGGAGTAGAAGTTGTTATTTTAATGAAGTCTTGTTTATCAATTATTTATTTCATGGATTGTGCTTTTGGCGTTGTATCTAGAAAGCTATTGCCATATCCAAGGTCATCTAGGTTCTCTCTTATGTTATCTTCTGGGAGTTTTATAGTTTTATGTTTTACATTTAGGTCTATGATATATTTTGAGTTAATTTTTGTGAAGAATGTAAGACCTGTAGCTAGATTCATTTGCTTTGCATGTGTGTCTAGGTGTTCCAGCACCATTTGTTGAAAAGACTATCTTTGCTTCATTGTATTGCTTTTGCTCTTTAATCAATGATCAGTTGACTAAATTTATGTGGGTCTGTTTTTAGGCTCTCTATTCTGTTTCACTGACCTGTTTGTCTGTTCTTTTGCCAATACCACACTATCTTGATTACTGTAGCTTCATATTAAGTCTTGAAGGTGGATAGTATCAGTCCTCTAACTTCGTTCTTCTTCAGTATAGTGTTGGCTATTTGGGGTCTTTAGCATCTCCATATAAACTCTAGAATCAGTTTGTTGATATCCAAAAAATAATTTGTTGGAATCTTGATTGAGATAGGATTAAATCTATAGAGCAAGTTGTATATATATATGTCTTAACAAATCTAGTGGTTGTTAGAGTTTGCTCAGCTTAGGACCTTTTATCCTTCTTCTTCTTCTCCTTCATCTTCGTCTTCTTCGTCTTCTCCTTCCCCTTCTCCCCTTTCTTCTTTTCCTTCTCCTCTCCCCCTCCCCCTCCTCCTCCTCCTTCCCCCTCCTCCTCCTCCTTCTGAGTCTTAAAATTAATGGTTCCTGTGCTTTGTTTGGCGCAATCATGTGTCAGTCCCCAAATGTTTTCCTTTTAAGTCCAAAGAGTTTTAAATTCAAATAGTTTCAGATCAGGAGATTTCACTTAAAAATCTGGAATTTTGACTTGGACGATCTGGCAATACTGGCCTATAGTTCTCCTTGATAGCAATCAATTCAGGTGAAGATGAATAGCAGGCATTTCTATCTCCAAGCCAGACCTCTTTTGCAAGCTATAGATCATACAACCAACTGTTTACTGACATTAACTCATCCATAGAAATTTCTTTTCTGGTTTCCACTATTGCTAAGGAGAAGTCAAGACAAACTTTTTTCATTCTTTTGCAAGTAACCTTCTTGCCTTCCTTGAATACCTGGAGGAATTTTTCTTTACAGAGCATACATGCTCAGCACTAAATCCCATGACACTCAATTTTTAATGAAAAGATTTCCTTATCATCTTTATCATGATCAAGAAAAGATTTCCTTTATCATGATCTCTTTATCATCCCTACCTTCAGATTCGTTTCCAAAATAGGAAATGTTACTGGGATTTTTCCAGATTTACTTCACTAACTTTCTAAAACACTGAATCACTCCTTTTGGAAGAATTATTTAACGTTAACTTACAATGTCTACTTCCAGTTTTGTTCAGTTTATACTGTTTCTGAAAAATATTCCATGTAGTTTGTGTAATAAGTTTGAGACTAACCCCTAGTCTCAAGTTTCTTGCCTATTTTATTCATTTTGGTACATTTCAGCGGGCTGGGCCTTCTCTTATTCCTACATCTTTCCTGGAACTGTCTTCATCAAATGTTTGATGTGCATGTTACATGGTGTGTGGTTTATTAAACATCTTAATATTACTTTACGGCAAGAGGGCTTGCTTTATTTGCTTCAGACATTCCGTTTTCAAAGATAGGGAATATGCCACCTGTAAGCATTCAATAAAACTAATTACCTAGGAATTTATGAGCAATTTATTGATGGGCTTGATACCTGAATAAATACTTCGTCTTCATGGTTATTCAATATAGTTATTTTGTCCCTTTATCTCTTCCTTAACCTACAAGTCAACAAACAATACACTTTTAATCTTGTATTTATCCTGAACATTCTAAGAACTCCTACTTAAAATTTTTTCTTTAATAGGTAGAGTGACTTTTCTGAGGCAGTTGTAAAGTATATCAGTCACAGGTATCTAGAGAAACAGAACCAACAGGATATATGTTTATAGATTTATCTTTATCTGCCTGTCTATCTATCTATCTATCTATCTATCATCTATAGAGAAAGAAAGAGAGAGGAGGGATTTATTTTAAGGAGTTGGCTCATGCAATTGTGGAGGCTCAGCAAGTCCAAAATCTAATGGGGTAAGCAGACAGGTTGGAGACTCAGGGAAGAGTTGCAGAATTCCTTCTTGCTTAGAGGGAGGTCAGCCTTTGTTCTGTTAAGGGCTGCAGCTGATTGGATGAGGCCCATTCACTTTATGGAAGGTATTTGACTTCACTTAAAGTCCACCAACTTAAATGTTGATCTCATCCAAAAAACACTTTCACAGAAAACATCCAGAATAGCGTTCAACCAGGTATCTGGTCACTGTGGCCCAACCAAGATGACACACAAAATTAGCCATCACAGAAGATACTTTTTAGAGGTGTTCATATTTATAAAAGTAGGTTATATGGCACATTTGGGTTATTGGAAAAGATCTATCCTTTGGTGAGCCGTCTGTTTGTTTACTGTTAATGTGAACTGACTGGAATCATAGCTATTTTAAACCAGCATTATCACAACACATTACAGGAACTGCATATGCTGAAAAAACACTGGGCAGTAAAACATATTAATGAAGAGTTATTGACAGCTTTTGTCCAGACGTGCATTTGCAAAAACAGTGAGTCCATATTTTTGCAACAGTCTTTCTTATCACAAGCCTGCATAGGCCATAGTATGTGTACAGTCTATGCTCAGAAAAAACATGAGCTGAATATGCAAGTGTTGTTGCAGTGTTCACAGATAGCATCTGGATAAATAGATCCATATTTTGTTACAAATATACAGAAAGGAGGATGCATACTTTTGTGGCAAGCATTTGCTTGGCGTACTATAATATTTTTTGTTAAAATGCTTACTTTACATGCCTGGGGGTTTTTTTTCCTAAAAGGAATAGAGGAAAATAAGTATTTTTCTTCTAGAAATATTTAACTACTACATATTTCTGTCTTTATTCTTAATTATTTTTTCAGTTTTGTTTTGTTTGGGGAGTAACTCCACAGATATAGAATATTTTCTAACCACATAACATTCTGCACTTAGCAGCAATACCTTGAAATATTCTTAATTTATTTCATAAATCTGCACTCAGGGATGAACAGCGCCATAACTTGGCATTGCATAAGTTAAATCACTAATTTCCCCTCTATGTAATACAATTATCCTCTAATTGACGGATATAAATTTCTACTTACTACCAATAGAATCACTACTGGTTCAAGTTTATTCACCATTTTTTGCAAAATAACTACAATTTAAAAAAAAATTCATTTCTGTACTCATGCCACTTTTTGTCCTGAAAAATTGCTCATCTTTCTTTCAAGCCCTGCTTAAAACTATTCCTCTTTCCCCTAAAATAACCTCGGAGTGATTCTGCCTCTAATGGTTCCAGCTCAGGACCTCTCCCTTAGGGCTAGCAGATGTGCTGTGACATCGTATATGTGTGCAGTGGTGTGCACACAGGGTGGCATGACCATGTACAGAATTGTGTTGTGAATGACAATTACTCTTGCCAGGCACTCAGAGTGAAGGTGGGTGTGTCATAAAAGAAAGATTTTCTTTAAGGCTCAGGAGATTCAACCAGCGTAGTCACTGGGTGCTAACCCTGAGATGCTCTTGTTTGACTGAAAGCTGAGTGGATGGTGGACCAAGACTCAGCCTCTGGGAGGTCCTTCAACATCTTATTCAATTCAGTAGTTCTTCATTATGTCCACCCATCAAGTTTTTACTTCTCTTCTCACTTCTTGAAAATTGTACTGGAATTAGTTCCTAAACTTTAGGCATCTCCTCTACTGACCACCCCATCTCCAAAAACACAAATGTGCTTCTCATCTCTGAAGTTCTTCCTGTGGTTCATGCCCCATGTATTCTGCCCTCACCACTTCAAATAGAAAAACAAGCTTATCTGAAACAGTCCCAGAATAACAAAGAAAAGGAGGAAAAACAAAAGTGTTAATTTCCCATATTAAAAGAGATTAAATATTCTTGTTCTCTTACAATGTTTATGTAGGGAAATCAACATTGTAAGAGAACAAGAATCAGCTTATCTTCTCATCCCCTCTATTACCTGGTCAGGCAATGAGATTCTGGCAGGGTTGCCTGTTCTGAGCTCTGGATGGGACAGTTTCTCTGAGAAAACGGTTTGGGCCAGAGGAAAAGGATGGCATCTCTGCCTACAGTGAGGAAGGGGCAGAGGCAGTCTGCTCCCAATTCCTATTGGACTTGTGTGCCATTATGAAAGACAGAGAGATGGAGGGAAAGGGAAGGGGATAGGTAGGAATGGAAGGAAGGAAGGGAGGGAGGGAGGGATGGAGGAAGGGAAGAAGGGAGGAAAAAAAGGAGGGAGGGGGGACTTCCCTGGTAGCGCAGTGGTTAAGAATCCACCTGTCAATGCAGGGGACACGGGTTTGATCCCTGATCCAGGAACATCCCACGTGCCGCGGAGCAACTAAGCCCGTGCACCACCACTACTGAGCCTGCGCTCTAGAGCCCGTGAGCCACAACTACTGAGCCTAAGTGCCACAACTACTGAAGCCCGCATGCCTAGAGCCCGTGCTCTGCAACAAGACAAGCCACCGCAATGAGAAGCCCACGCAACGCAACGGAAGCCCCACTCGCCGGAACTAGAGAAAGCCCGCGTGCAGCAACAAAGACCCAACCTAGCCAAAAATAAATTAATTAATTAATTTAAAAAAAGAATAAACTTATAAAGAAAAAAGGATGGAGGAAAGAAAGAAAAGAGAATGAAAGAAATGAAATAAAAACAGGAAGAAAATATTATGTATCCCAGGTTGAAGAATCCCTTTCTTTTCTTTGTGTCGGGAGATCTTGTACATTCTGAAGACTTCCACCCCAGGCAGTATTCTGATCATTCCCAAATCTCCATTACCAGCCTGTCAAGGACTATGAAGAGTTTGTGATTTTACCCTGTTTACAAGCTCACAAGTGAGCATACCAGTTTCACGGATGCTGGCAGAAGACTCTTGGATCAGAAACAAAGGACTTTAATACTCACAGCACAACAAGGTGAGTATGCTTCATGTTCACGCCAGTTCCCTTTTCCCACCCAAATCCATGGGTCACTGTTTAGAGGCCCAGGTGGATACTGTGGGTGCAGTTGGTTTGCACTATAACTAAGAAACCCAAGCTTAGGAAACCCCAAACTTTTATAATGGGCTGCAAGCAAACCTGACCAAACTGTGCTCCAGGGGGAGACATTTTCTCTATCATACTCTAAAGTAAAAAAACACGCCCTGTACTCCAGAGTGAGACACTGTCTCTAACTTCCAGGCTGTTCCCTATAACAACATCCTTGAAAAGATATTAAAAGCAGTCAATATCTCTGCCTTAATAATACAGAAATGCTACAGATCCATGGAGAATGCTCTCCCAATAAAGCCCAGCTCTCTTGTCTGAATTCCAGGCTCACATATACAGCTTCTACCACCACCAGGATGTCAGAAAGGCATCTCAAACTCAGATTGCCAAGAGCAAACTCCCCCATAACTCTACTGCCCATTTCCTTTCTCTTTTAGTGAATAACAACTAATTTAGCCCATCCTGAGCCCAGAGTCATCCTAGATGCTATTCTTCCTTCTCCCACTCCTGACTAATCAGTCACCAAGTTCACTCAATTCAGTCTCATTCATATCTTTATACCCACCCACTCTGCTTCGTACTCATGGCCCTGTCTTAGCTCAGGTCCTTAACATCTCTCCCCTGGCTGTTAAAATCCTACTGGTATCCTATCATTCCAGGCCATTCCCCACACTCACATCAAGCAATTTTTAATGCTGTTGCCTATAAAATAAAATGTAAACTCCTATGTTACAGATGTTATTTGCATTCTGGCCCCCACCTGCCTTGCTTTCCAGCCCTTTCTCTCCTCTAATTGCATTTATTTATTTGACTGTCTGACTCCTTCTAATAAAATACAAACCCCTCAATTTCAGAGACTCTCACTTATGTGACTTTGATCCTTCCAAGAAGACAATGAACACTAAATAAATCTTTACTAGATAATTATTTATCTAGTTTAGTCACTGTCTAGTCATTTATCTTTGTCTACTATGTACAAAGTTCTATAGATGTATACTTTTTATTTCTGATGTTGGTGTATTTCACTTAAATGTACAGACAATTTTGGACAGAAAAAACACAATTTTAGATCAACTATTTTGTTAAAACTTTAAAACCTTCAAGGCAAGAGATCATTTATTTTTCAACACCTCCCTTGCCAAAGGGGGTGTTCTGTAAATAATGTTTACTAGCCAACCAATTATTTTTACTTGCAAACTGACTATATATATATGGGTTTTGTGACTGTTTTTTAACTTAAATCAGGGTTTCTCAGTCTTGGCACTATTCACATATCCTTGGCTGGATAATTCCTTGTTGTGGGGGCCATCCTATGCATTGTAGTATGTTTAGCAGCATTTCTGATTTCTACCCACTAGGTCCCAGTATACCTCCCCAATCCAATTTTGACACCCAAAACTGCCTCCAGACATTGCCAGATGTCCCTGCGGGACAAAAATGCCCCTGGTTTGTGAGTCACTGATTTAGTACCACTGCTTGGCACTTTTTATCTCTCTAAAAAGAATTCACATGGAGTGAAAATTGTGCACAGATTTCTCTAAAACTAGTTTTTAAGAATTACTAGAAAAATACATTCCAGCAAGAAAACAGTTCATGGGAGTCAAAATGGGATAAGATGGCTCACAGAACATACATGTTAATAAATGAAATATTATTTATTATATAGACAAAACCAGTGAAGAGTATGATGCTTCAGAAACTATCTTGTGGTAGACCACATGGACCATATTAACCATGGCTGTCTTTCTTAAACCCATAGAAAAGATTTATACCTTCTCCCCTTTTGTAGAGTAATCTAACTGTATATCTAGAGTGATGTTTTTTTCTTATTTAGAACATTGTTTTTCTTGACTCTTAAAATCCTTATGGCATTTTTATTGCCATAATCAATGTTTATTTATTGTAATGCTAATAAACGTTTGTGAGTTTGGTTGATCTTTTCCAGTAGGATGGTTCAAGAATAATTTTAACAATTGAAGTTTGCAAAGGGATTGTCATCATATTGTCTAATTTTTCTTGGTATTTTGAATAAACATCTTTAAATTTGCTGTGATATTATGCTCTAGAAAATGACTTGATTGTTCTGCAATAACAGCTTTTCATTCGGGTCATGAGTCTTAATATTCACTTACAGCATCAACTCTAGTAGTTTCAAATATGCTCTTATGAGCCATTTGGAATTTTAAAAGCATTCATAAATAAATGCATAGCAGAATAGTTCCAATTTGTTGCATAAGTAATATAGATTTAAAAAATTAAAATAAAATAATATCAAAATGCATACACAGTTTTGTTAAATAGAGTAAGTGTATTTTGAGTCATTGAAATACATTCTTCATCATACTGAGTGAGGCTTTCAGAAGTGTTGCTTTTGCATTATGACAAATAGCAAATAGTACACTACAATAACAAACGCCAGAAATAAAAGTGAATATTTTAAATAAAAAGAAAATGTTACTTTACTTTTTTCATGAAGAGTGAAAATCTAAAACCTGTTGCCATTTGGTTTTTAAGAAGCCTTATTTATGAAGGGCATGAAGCAAAAAATATACAAAGGAATGAGAAATTTTTTATTACTTTTTATTCAGCATGCATAGTATCTGGAGAGAATCAAATTAGATCACATAGACTGAAAATTAATTGAGTATAGCAATTATAGCTACTATATCTTTAATTTCTTATATATTCAGAGACTTTATAACAGAATAAATATCAAATACATTTATTTTCAAAAAAATGTCAAGCCACCTTCCCTCCTCCCACAATTCAAAATCCTGAAATCTGTGGGAACCACTCTGCTACTTCTCCTTGCCCAGATTTTCATGGTCCTTTTCAGGGTATGTAAATGCTTTACTTCTGTGCCAGGTGTGACCATGGAAATCTGTGTCCAGAATCTGAGCCTCCCTTGGCCTGGCCCTAGTATGCTGGTACAAATGGAAAACAAAACTCCTTTACTGGTATAGCAATTCCTGTGTCCTCCTAGGCTCAGAGTCTGGCCTCCTTCATCATCCTCTCAGATGCTCACTTCCATTTCCTCCCCTTCCTGAGAAGCCCCATCTCCTTCTCTAACAAAAGCTTCAGATAGATCTTTAAAGTAGCTATTAATTATCACCGAGGCAAGAGAAGCAAAAACCAAGAGCCCTAGCTCCTCTTCCATTCTTTCTATTCTCTTCTAACAGTGAGAATAAATCAATATTTTAATAGGCTTATAAATTATATATATATCCTCTACCCATATTTCTTTAATCCTCACAAAACTCTTGCAACACATATTGCCACTTCGCAGACATAGAGTGACACTGAAAAAGTCTAGTTATCTTGTCCAAGGTCACAAAACTAGAATAGTCAGAGCTGGGACTGAAGCCCAACTCTGTGTGATTCAAGGCCCTCAAACTCTGTAAAAGTTTCAGATGGAATGGAGGAGTCAATGAAGGACAAGGCACTATTACTGAATTTAACTGTAGATGACTACAGAACAATAATTTCAATCCAATGTTTGGTGTCTATGGTAGATAGAATAATGGCCCCACAAAGATGCCTATGTCCTAATCCCCTGAACCTGTCAATATGTTAAGTGACAAGGCAAAAGGGAATTAAGATTGCTAATAGAATTAAGGTTGCTAATCAGCTGACCTAAGACAGGGAGATTATCCTGGATTGTCCAGGCAGACCCAATGAAACTGTAAGAGTCCTTAAATGTGGACAAGGGAAGCAGAAGAGTGAATATGAGTGATGTGACATGAGAAGAACTCAACTGGCCATTGCTGGCTGTGATGATGGATGGGAGCAACAAACCAAGGAATGCAGGCAGCCTTTAGAAGCTAGAAAAGGCAAGAAAAGAGAAGCTCTGCCAGAGTATCCAGAAAGGAATGCGGTTCTGCTGACTCTTTTATTTTGGCCCAGTGAACTCTACACTTCTGAACTCCATAACTGTAATTTAATACATTTGTGCTGTTTTTAACCACTAAGTTTGTGGTGATTTGTTACAGCAGCCATAGAAAACTGTTCTAGCATCTATATCAATTTTAAGTTTTTAAAACACTCTAACAATTAGCAAACAGTAAAGCAGAAAAAGATCAAAGAAATCAGCATTCCATTATCATTAAGAAATTCTCAGCCCAAGGATATATTAAAAAATATAAATTCAAAGTTTTCTTTCCTTACGTTTATTCAGGCTTATAATTATTCAATCAACAATGATTTCTGGGACAGCTATTATTGGCTTGGTGTGGAAGAGACGGTGGGAGGCAAAATAGACCAAGTTTCTGTCCCTCATAGATTTATGATCAGAATAGTCTCAAAAATTGATTCATTGGGTGTTCACTTTATATCCAAATGGGTCAAGTGGAATTTCAAAGAAGTTCACAGTCAAGTCAGCGGTGGGTCAAGAGTAGATGACGTGGAGTCAGGCTCAGCCCCAGGCGTCTCTTTTGTTTCAAACCTGTTGACTGAAGAGCAGCCATGCTCTTGTTTGCTCTTTTCCAGAATCATTGTCCAATCTCTTCTTTCTTCCTCAAAACTCACCATGCAGTGGATTTGATCTTGACAGCCTCTCCTCTTCCTTGCTGCCTCAGTTTTTCTTTAAACACTTTTACTGCTAACCACTGAAGAAAAATAGGCAATTGCAATAACATCAACAACAAACGTAAGAGATCAATTTTAAAGCCTACCATGTTCTTACCTCAGAGGCTTTGACTCATTTTCTGTAACTGAAAGCATTCCCCTGTTTTTTCTTAGAGGTGTTCAGATGTTATCTTCAGTAACTGGAGATATAATTAAGGCCTAAATGTGGATTCACAGTAGAACAAAGGCTACCCATTTGACCTCAAGTGTACATTTGTGTTTCTGAGGCTCTCCCATGAGATGACACCCAATTCACTAGGGTGCCCAATAATTACACCCTTTGGGCATTTCCCCTGTACCACACATCATTAAAGGGCAATTCTAGGAGGCCTATGTCAATAACGTTTTTTTCAAACTTACTTTGACTACAATCTAGAGAAAGAAGTAAATTTCAATTTGTGATGTAGGCACTCATAATTGAAACAAAAGTTTCACAAAGAATACATATCCCCTATACTGAACAATGAACTCTGATTTTTTAAATTCTATTTCTTCTTCCTTTTTTTGATTGCTGGCTGAATCACAACCTGAAGCTTTCAAAACGCTGCAGTGAGCTATCATGAGGAATTGGTTACACAATGTGACAAGTATAGCCATCACATCAGAAACTCTGGAGATGAGTCCAGGCTCCAACACCTTCTTAGCTGGGTGAGTTAATTCTAGCTACTTAATGTCTCTGATTGTGCTTCCTGTTATCTAATTTGTGGTGGTTAATATTTCAGAAGAGAGTGGCTATGTCCCAAGGATTAAATAATATAATGTACAATGTTAGCTCTGTGAGGGCACACTTTTCATGTATTTTGTTCATTGGAGTGTGCAGTGGGGTACTAAAGTCAGCTCTCAGAGCTCACAAGAGTTGATTCTGTGCTTTTCCCAACTCCTCATTCAGTGACATCTGTTGCTAATTTGAAATCAACTATCACAGGAGAATTTACACCAGAGAAAACCGCAAGTGCCACCCATCAACCGGTTCCCCGCCCCAGCCATTATTAAATATTTACTAGCACATTCCTGCATGTATTCCAAGCACCTAAAATAGTGCCTGATCCCGTGGCTCTTGGTAAATATTCATCAAATGAATAAATGCAAAGATGAATATAAAACATTTCATAACAACAACTGATATCACCATCAGGAAATATATGTTAATAGAATTGCCTTGGGGACTGCTCTGTTGAAAGAAGAGCCACCTAAGGAACTGCCCTTAAGGAAGATCTTGCCAATCAAATAAATGGTGCAGAATGGTCTTATTCCCTGTTCTGTCACTGCAGAGCCAATGAGTTGAACGGTGATTTTTTTTTTTAAAGCCATTGTGATTTCCTTTGTAGCTTTCCCCTCTATTCTCACCTTTATCTCAGCTGCAAGTGACTAATTCCTAAAATGTCAAAAGTCAAATTATGCTGCATAACAGACAAATCCTGTAAATAATTTGTATACATTTTCTTCCAATAGTGATGATGAAGAGGTGGGAAGTTTGCAACCCAATGTTAACACTTTAACTGAGAATGATGGAGAAATAAAGACCATTTCCATTAAGCAATGTATACTTTCTGATTAAAAATAAAACAGAAAATAACAACAAATATTTCCTTCCCACATATTGTCACCTTCACCAAGAACTTCTCTAAGTCTCCAGGGCAAGAGTGGGTGTCCCTCTCTTATGGGCTTCCATGGCATAATGGATGGGCTTGAGTGTATATACTGTATATTTATCACATACAGCACAATATAATTGCCTACAGTTACTTGTCTCCCCCAACGTGAGCAACTGCAGTTTAATGACTTTCTTTTGTTTACAATTTGACACTCAAAGTAATGATTGTAGCTTCCAGAATGCCTGGCGCATAATAGAAGTTAGTAGTGTTTACTAAATACATAGTCAAAATAATACACTCATGAGTTAATGAATAGTTCTTTTTATCTTAAAGGTAAACACGAGAATTTGGGAAAACTAAACAATTAACAAAAAAATGATAATGAATGAAGTTTATTTTTTTGAGACCAAACCAATGCTTATTGCTCTTCAGATTTAATGATGAGATGCCTGATGGACACTCACTATTTGGATTCTCTTGCATGGCAGGAGGGAGGACAAGGATTCCATGTGGAAGTTAACTCTGGGGGAAAGCTCAAAGACAAATGAGTAGAAATGGGAATCTCTTCAACATTTATTGCATAGCCAATACTTCTACTAAACAGATACCAAGTTGAGTTGCTTTAGAATCTCTACTGAAGAATTATGTCTACTTGCTTAGATCTCAAGGATTCAGTAATATTTGACTATTTCTCATTCAGGAAGTAGTTATACCCATTTTTATCATTTGAATACATTTCATTCAGGGATTGTTTATACTCCTTTATATTTAAACATAATTAGATATGATCAATAGAAAGTTCAATCATGTATATTCTCACCAACATGTAGAGATTAAATCACAAAACAAATAACTAAACAAAACATAACACTAAATTTCACACAGCTGAATTGGTTTACTTTCCCCTGCATTTGCTTGAATAGATGTTTAAAAAAGCATAATTTTCTGTGCCCCTTGGTTTCTGCCAAATCATAGCAGCCAATAGTCACAGTAAATCAATGCATATTCTTTCTCTAAGTCCTTTAGGTGCTTTTGAATTGTAATAAATGCAACTCTCTACTTCAGTGAGCTGGGCTGTGGTCCAAGAGAAAGGAAAATCTTGAATTTAGAATCTTGGCTTACCCACTGCTCAGCAAGATGTTCCAAATTCTGATGAAGATTCAACTAACCAATGCATGTAAATAATGAAACTGAGCTTGTTTTCATTGGACAAGACACACCATACTCAATTTGGGAGAGAATTTTTTTTTGTCTTGTTAGAGCTCAGGCTGTTGTGCCATTACTTGGACAAGCCTTTAATATGTACTATGTATCTTTGGATAGGTATTTCCTATTGTTGCTATGGTGATTTCTAAAATTTTTAATTCCAGATTCAGTAATATTTTGTGTAATAACTATGAACTTAGAAAATACAATATACTCTCTGGTATCGTTATATCCCCATCAGAAAGCTGAACCTAAAGATGACTTGGGCACATGGGCAGGGGATTCCATAAATAGGCCCAGGGCTTTATTTGTTGTTGTTGTTCTAAGAGTTTTTTTTCTACATACTAACAATTTTTATCAGAGATTTTTAGATCAATTGGTTTTTAATTTTCATTCATTTGATATAATAATTTTGGACTTGTGAAACATTGTACGAGACTTAGAAGTTTAATTATTATCTTAAAATTATAGTTCACATTCATAGAGATAATTAAACAGTAAATGCTTTATCATAAAACTCCCTATAATTTTTCCTATAAAAGAAAAACTTGGGGCTTTCCTGGTGGCGCAGTGGTTAAGACCCCGCCTGCCAATGCAGGGGACACGGGTTCAAGCCCCGGTCTGGGAAGATCCCACATGCTGCGGAGCAGCTAAGCCCGTGCGCCGCAGCTACTGAGCCTGCAAGCCACAACTACTGAGCCCACCTACCACAACTACGGAAGCCCGCACGCCTAGGGCCCGTACTCCAGAACAAGAGAAGCCACTGCAATGAGAGGCCCGCGCACCACAACAGAGACCCAATGCAACCAAATATAAATAATAAATAAATAAATGTTTGAAAAAAAGAAAAACTTTCTCTCTTTGTGTTGAACTAGTAAGACAACTGATACAAAACTTAATTAAAGTTTAAAACATGATTAGAGGGCTTCCCTGGTGGCGCAGTGGTTGAGAATCTGCCTGCCAATGCAGGGAACACGGGTTCGAGCCCTGGTCTGGGAAGATCCCACATGCCACGGAGCAACTAGGCCCGTGAGCCACAACTACTGAGCCTGCGCGTCTGGAGCCTGTGCCCCGCAACAAGAGAGGCCACGACAGTGAAAGACCCGTGCACCGCGATGAAGAGTGGCCCCCGCTTGCCCCAACTAGAGAAAGCCCTCGCACAGAAACGAAGACCCAACACAGCCAAAAATAAATAAATTTATTTTTTAAAAAAAACAAAACATGATAGATATGTAGGGGTGGGGATGGTTGGAGAGGAAGGTGAGAACTGGATGTCAGTCCATGAAAACAAACACTTTCATTTCTAGTTTCAAAACACTATGCCCTGAGATTTATTTTAGAAGATAAAAAGAAAAAGAAGAATGGAGTCTGTTTTTTCAGTGGTTGTCTCTGATTCTTAGCAGCTAGTGAGGACAGAGTTAAAATATCCTAAGGGGCAAGGATTGTGTTCTACTTTTTTCCTTCCCCTAGAATCTCTCATTCATCCATTTTTTGAATATTGAGTGAGTGTCTGGCCCTCTTTTCAACACTGACAATACTGTGGTGCTCTGTGGTTTCCAACAATGGCAGCAGCACTCTCTCCCGTCCCACAGGTGTTCCTACAATGTGACCTGGCTACTATTCTGTCAGGAGGTGGAGTCTGATTCTTCTCCTCTTCAACTGGGCTGGTCTTAGAACTCGCTCATAACCAACAGAAGACAGTAGAAATGAAAGTGCATGGATTTTGAGGTCAGTTCACCGAAAGCCGTGCATCTTGTCCCTCGTTCTCTTGAAACTCTTGCTCTCAAGGAAGTCTGACTACCCTAAGGCTGCCTGGTGGAGACATCGAGTGTAGGCACTCAGTCAACTGAGCTCAGTCTTCCTGCCATTCTCACCAAAACATCAGATGTTGAATGAAGCCATCTTGGATCTTCCAGACGAGCTGGTCTTAGTCAATGCTACAAAGAGCAGAAAACAGGCCAGACACACCCTGCTTAGATTTCTGACCTACAAAATAGTAACATAATAAAATGGTTATTGGTGTAAGCCACTAGGTTTGGGGATTACTATGCACCAATATGTTATATAACTAATAATAATAATGGCTAGCATCTACTGAGCTCTTCTTATGTCTTAGGCACTTCTTTAATCCTCAGGTAAGTACTAACATTATCTCTGTTTACTGCAGAAGCCAAAATAAATGGGCTCAAGATCACAGAGCCTGGAAGAGATGAAGCTACAATTAAAATGCAAGACCTGTATTCTGAACTGCTATGATCTACGAAGTCCCTGCCCTCAAGGAGCTCATAATCCAGTGGAGAAATAGACTCATAAATAATTACAATAAAATATGACAAGTATCATAATATGCACTTCACAAGATGCCATGAGAATTTAGAGAAGAGAAAATATAATTATTTTCGGAGTGAGGAGGAGATGGGGAGAATACAAATGACTCAAAAAGACTTTGAAGAGGAAGTAGAATTTGATCATGTACAGATCTGGTGCTTGAGAGAGACAAGAGCATTGGCCTTCTTTCTTCTCTATCTCTCTCTCTTTCTCTCAATGGCAGGTAAATAAGGCTGAAACAAGAAAGAGTAACAGGACGGAACAAAAAATTTGAGGAGGCAAGTCAGGAAAGGTTAACATGGACCATTTCATTCCATGCTAAAGCTTTTGTATTTTCTTCCTATAAGTAATAAGGAATCATTGGAGAAATTTTGATGAGGGAAGTAGCAAAAGAAAACTTGCATTTTCACAATATAATTCTGGTTGCAGTGTGGAAGATGGATTGAATTGAATTTAGAAATAGGTACTCAAATACATATTTTATATGAAATAATGTATTAATTTAAATTGTAATTTTGTTTCTCCCTCTCTTTCTCTACTGCCTTAGGCAATTTGCCTTATCATTCACAGCAAAACAATGCAGAATATACAAAGCAATACAAAAAATTAGTAATAATGGTAGCTAATATTTATTGAACACTTATTATGTGTGTTGTCATTTCATCCTAACAATAAACTACAATGTAAGTACTATTATTATCTCCTTTTTATAGAGGAGGAAACTGAGGCAGAGCTTATCCAAGATTATATAGCTATTTGGTAGCAGAGCTGGGCTTCAAGCCAAGGCAGTCCTGTTCCCACTGATAAAAGTTCTGAAGCAGATTTCAGTGATGCCAGATCCCGAAGCAGGTATTTTCACCCCAATTTAGTAACAGGTGAATATGGGGTCATGGATAAGATACAAAACTATAAAGAGAAAGGGAACTTAGCCAAAACAAAAAGTTAAGGAAAGGTTTTCTGGAAATTATTATACATGAATGAATTTCAGAAGACGAATTTCTTTCTTTAAGCAGTCATTCATTTATTCATCAAATATTTTAGAGTGCCTATGGTGCCAGACACCCTGCCAAGAGAAAAAGATAATTATTCTTCCTACCTGCAACATAAGTTGTAGCATGGAAAGTTAATACACAAATAATCACAAGGTTAAAGAATGTTATAAAAGGAGAAGTACAGGGTTCCACATAAACTCGTCAAAAAGGGATGCTCACCTAATCTGGGAAGGTAAAGTTTAAACCAAGTGCCAAAGCGCACATAAGAGTTATTCAAGTGAAATGGCAGAACATGATGTAGGAAGAGTATTCCAGGCAGAGGGAAAACCACGATGGCAGGCAGAGAGGTGGGTAAGCACAAGGACTGAAAGACATTGAGTTTGACAATGAAGAGTGATGAGCAGAACTGTAAGTGTGATAGGCAGGGCTCAATCCATGAAGAGTTTAATGGTATTATATAGACCTTGGTACCATTTGAAGGCATTTAAAAATTTGATTTAGAATTTATTAAATTCACTCTGACCACTGTGTACAGACTGAATTGAAAGGTGGAAGTGTGGAAAGAGTGGGGTACATGGATACAGTATATTTAAATATATCTTGGAAATATAATTAGGATGTGGTGATTGATTACATATCACGACTGGAAAAGGAGAGGGCAATTTAAAGGACAGCTCATCCATTTATAGATTGTATGATTGGGTAGATGGTAGTACCCAAAGGGAACATTACAGAAAACTGAAAGGGGGGGGGGTAGTGAGAGAGAGGGATTGGTGGGTGGGAGTAGGGGATTGGAGAGATCATGGAGTTAGGAATGATGTCTGGACTGAAGATACAGATTTGAAAATTTCTGGCAAATAGATATGTGGTAAATGAAGTTATGAAATTGATTGGGAAGGGAGAGTAGAGTGACAAGAGAAGAAAAGAACATTTCCAAGTTGAGTGTGTTATGAGACAAAGGAGACGAGGAATTTCCTGAAGAGTTAGAAACTGAACAAGATAATATTTTGAGGTGAAAGAACTGGTTCATAATATCATTTTGCCGACATGAGAAAATGTAGAGCAAAAATTAAAAGTTTGGAATTTGGCCCTGTAGGGTGACATTAGTTTAGAGTGGAGTGTTAAGGATAAGTCACAGTAGGAAGGGAATCTCTGAAGAAATTTGGCTGTGAAGGATATAAGACAGTAATTTGGGTGAGATATGGCTTCAGTGAGGTATTTTATTGTTTATTGTTTGTTTGGTTTTTTTATTTTTGGCCGCACCTCAAGACTTGTAGAATCTTAGTTCCCCGACCAAGGATTGAACCAGGGCCCTCCGCAGTAAGAGCACCGAATCCTAACCACTGGACCGTCAGGGAATTCCCTATTGTTTGTTTCTATTTTCTTTTTGATTTGTTTTGTTTTCCAGTGGAAGATTCCAGGTAGTGTCTAGGCAGGTGTCAGAGTTCACAGAGCAGAGGAAGGTGCTTGTATGTCAAGTCCTGTTCCCTCCACCAAGAAAAAAGAGTTGTTTCAAAGTATGAGATTAAAGAGATAAAAGAGATCACAAAGATCAAAATTTGCTTAGAAGGTGAGAACATGACCAGAAAATATATTGCTGCAATAATTTTGAGAAATCTTTCCCAGAGTCATTTTCTTTTCATTACTTCATATAAATCTGTGGTCATTTCGTATAGACATTAATTCTTCCTGTGAGAGTTGTGGTTCTTAATGTGGTTAATAGCTCTAATGTTTACTTAGAGTAGATGCCAGTTCAACACTATGTACATTAAATGTGCCCAATGAAAGTAAATTTTTAAGTCTGTATCTCTCCAATGTCCACATTTACTCATGTCCACATTTTAATCAAGAATTTGTCTTCTAAAAATAATGATAGATTCTTGGTTCCTAAAAACACTAAGAACACAGATTACTAGCTTCCTTTATTGAAATTCAGTGCTTGATATGTGATAGAAGAGAGATAAGATTTCTCACTGGAAAATTAACAACAAAAATAAATCCCTAGGTAGATCACTGTTGGCCCCCTCCTCGCTGTGAAACAGGGAAAAGCATCTCTGGCCAACACCAGGGATGGTAAAGGCAAAACAGAGTTCAGACCTATATGTGGTGTGGAGGACCTAACAATAATTGTAGGCAGACTTTATATCTCCTGGGCATGTCTTCCACCCACAGTTTTTCCCTACTTCCACCCCTACAACACCAGAGAGGTCCTGATGGGGTTGGTGCAAACGTCAGGCAACTTTGTTGTCCATTGTTGAAAGAACAGATAATTAAATACGGTATACATACACTATGAAATACCATGCAACAGTCAGAAGCAATGAATTAGACGTGCATTTATAAACATGGATGGACATGAATATATTCCTGCATTTTAAAAAGTGTAAGAAACCAAAAGAGAACTATAATCTACGGTACAATATCATTTACGTATTTTTTTTTCAAATATTCAAAACAATATTCCACCCGGATAGAATATACAAATGTACATAACCTTAAACAAAATGGAGTGTTTTGGGTAGAGGAAGGGGCAAAAGAGGAAGAGGACTAGTGATTGTTGAAGAAAGGGATAATTAATTAAAATAAAATAAAATGAGGACTGATGATACTGTGCCATGAACCTAGACCTGTGATTAAAACAAGTCTCTGTACTGCCATCCAAAAAAGATAACAGACAGTATAGTCAAAAACAAATATAAAAAATTATATAATGAAAATGCAAGTAGGTTTATAGTTAATGTGATTTGCAGATTGAAAATGGCCCAAATGTAAATTTATAAGGAGGTAGGCTTTCTGCTACTGAGTGATTTCAGATGAAGAACAAAATCAGCAGCCATTCCCCCAGGCTATTATCAATTCATCAAACTCTCCCTAGCAGTTCCAAAAGGCACATAGTGAAAAGGGTCATCAAGGGTACAAAATAAGATATTGAATGAAGTGACCCTTTGGTGAAAGAACAGGAAATGTGGGAGAAGGGTTAAAAAAATCTCAGTAGGCTAGTAAAATCCTCAAGAGATGGATCAATTTTGTCAAGCTAGTTTTGAGATTGCTTTCATATATTGTAAAATATTTTTGAGAGAAAAAGACCTAAAGATGTTACCAATTAATAAATACAGAAAATCTACATACTGGAAAATTTTATTAACTTAATATTTTATGCTTCTGTTGAATGTCAACCTTGACCAAAATGATGCCATGACTTTGAGTACAACAAAAGAAGGTTAAAAACGCCCTTCACATGGAAGTTTTATATTCTGACAGCACAAAGGAACGAAATACTTTCTCATCTGAAATAGCAGTTGTCTGGGAGGTTCTTTTATTCTTTCATTGACACATAGTAAATTAAGTCTTTTGAACAGTAATGCAATTGGGAACTTTAAAGATAATTATGAAACATAAAATATGTCAGTCTTCTCAAATGTAGTTGGAATATGAGTTTTCATCTCTCTCCTTCAAGAGCATTAGTATGTTTGTCTATACGCATAATTTTTAAAAAAATATATCATTTCAATATATACCAAGAAAAAAATGTCTAATAAGTGTGTAGAGAAAAATAAAATGTTTGTTTTTATAAATATTTAATAAAAGCTATACTTGAAATATATTGCTGACACATGAGCAAAAATATTTCTTAAATTGTTGATATAATGTAGCAAAAATAATAATGTAGAGAAACGAAATCCTATAATGAAATAAGGTTGATCACTGGCCCTGGAATAAATGTAGGGATTCAGTTCTCTCCTGAATGTCTTGGAGGTCACAGGCAACACAGATGGACAAGTGTGTCTATCTGTTCCCTTCTTAAAATCTCGGCAGCTAAACTGATTGCAGTACAGCATGACTGGTACCTGAACCAGAAATCCTTATAGTATATGTAGTATCCATGAGGTTCCCATCAGTCCTATCCAGTTTACAGAATTTAAGAAAGAACTTGTGATTCACACCAGCAGCTTGAGAATAGGTAATGAATGCCTCAACTTCAGTTGAAAAGAGTAAATTTTCATGAAGATTCATATAGGTAATCTGTATATTGCCATAATTTCAATTATATTTCACTCTCAGATTAGACTTTTCTCATGTCCTCTGTTATCTGCAGCCACATTCCACAATCAATCTGTTATCAAAAGAGATATTACTCTGATTTAGAGGTGTTGATCCTCAGAAGTACATTTCTTCCCCCTTAAAAGTTCTTGATACATTAAGGACATCAACATTTAAGCAATCAACATTTGACAATGCCCACCTGGGCCAAAGTGTTATCAATCTCTTATTATCAGGGTTCCGATTCAGTGCCAAAATTGTCTTCCCCAGTATCCACCATCATTAAAAAAGTTGAACACCAAGATTACATGGATCCTACATAACACACATGGAAATAAACAGATTCCCAACTACAACTATATCCTAAACCACAAAGACAATTATGCGGTGCTCTAAAATAAAAGAAAATGTATAATGTCACCAAGAAGGCTGATCAAACATGTGAATCACATTTGAAACATCCAAAACAGACCCATAATTATAATTTAAATACCTTATTTTTAAACATCTCCAACATAAAGGATTTTTGTATGCCAATTTAAATATTTCAAACACAGAATAGAGAGTATACCATTAAATGACACACGCTCAGAATAATGTACTCCCTTCAGGGTTACAAAGCCAAGGCAGTTTTCACCAAATGATAAATCAAGGGTATCCATTTTGCACAATTTTATGGAGGATGAGGAGGGCCACCCTTCTTGGGTATATGAGCTCTCTCTTTTCTCAAAGCATGAATGCATCACACAGGTTTAATGTGAGAAAACACCTTCTTAAAGTTACAACCTGGTGCAGCTGAACGAAGAGCTGTGCTTTAATTCTAATTTTGCTAGTAATTAGTTGTGTGTGAGGTTGGAAAAAAATTCAACTCTGTAGCCCTCAGTTTACAAATTTATAAACTAAGAAGTTTATATTAGATGATTTCTAATGTCCTTTGTACCTCTCATTTTTATCTTAGTTTCCATATTGTAAATTAAATTTAATAATTTTTTCATTTATGTAATAAATGTATCAAATATTTAGAGAATGCTAGGTAAGTATGTGCTACATATTGAACTATAAAGCCAAAGACCCCACAACATACATTTTATACATCAATCCAAATACCCATATAAAGTGTTAGATGCTATATTAGCAGCATAGAAAAAATGTTCTTAAAGAGGAAGAAGTAATTAATTCTTTGTGAGAAAATAATCTCAGTGAAAGTATTGAGTTAAACCTTGAAGGATGAGTTATTCTCTGCAGGTTGGGGTGGACAAATATGCCCTCTCCAATTCCCTTCAACTACTATGATTCCAAAAAAATTATTTAGATCTTGACCATCAAGTATTGAACAAAACAATACAATTACTAGAAATAATCAAAATCTTATATATACCACAACGTTAAAAGTTATAAAATTGAAACTCTAAAGTCACCAGATCACCACAAATGTAATCAAAAGATGAGGCCATTGAACATTTAAACTCCTTTTCAGTTGAATTTAGTCAGCACTTGGGGTGGCAAGTGACAGAAACCAAACTTGAACAATATTATGTAATAGCAGGAATGCTGCTAGACCTTAGAGGCAGCGGAAGCCCAAGGATAGAACAACAGGATCTTCCCACATTCTCAAAACTGCTAATCTTGGCTTCATTCTCTTAGTCTGACTTCTTCCATTTCACAGAAACCATAGCTGCCATAGCTCAACTTACCTCCCTCCTCTCCTCACACCACTGGAAAGGGGAAAGGTGCATTCCCCAGAAGGAAAGAAAGTATTGGACAAGCCAAATAATTGTTATCATGTAAACTGCTGCTATAACATCTTACTCTGAAAATCATTTTGGGAACAAGAATAGAGAAAATAGTTAGATGAAGACAATGAAAGGAATAAACATATGTCTAAGGGTAGGAAAGAAAAACAAGGGCAACTAGAACAAACTTACAGATAACTGAAAAGAAAATACTTGTCTTTTGTATTGTGGCAGTTGAAGAAACATCACTGTATTTTTTCTTTGATAATTTAAATATATTAGGATCACACATTTACTCACAGTACAATTCAGATGTTTTCCTCTGGGGCCACTCTTACTGGTGTAGGGTAGGGAAAGGATGGAGGAAAATAAATCAAATATTCATTTCAGTTTAGAGCTTCGTCCAGTTACATAATTCATATATAATTTACATATTATAGATTACATTATTCAGTATACTATAACTTTTAGGTAGGGTCCATCTTCTCTTGGATAAAAATGTTCAGAGACTCCTCTCTGCTTCTCTTCCTTAAATGCTGTCTGGGTACATGGTTGGAGTTGCAGGAGAGAGAAGGGTTATGTGCTTTTATATCTTTGTGGATTTCACAGGGGAGATAAGACTTAGCATCTGAATGCTGGTCCAGCTTGGGACCTGCCCACAGGGATATACTGGCCCTGCTGATGTTTTGGGACTCAGTTTCTGACTGCTGTTCATGACTTGGTGTCTCTGGCTTGCCTGTGACCCTGGGAGTCCTGCTTGCCTATTTCAATATCGGTGTGATTTCTACCAACTGAAGGCACTTTGGTGCCCACCAGAGCCTTTCTCTAGCCCGGACTGGCAGTTCTTCTGCAGCCCCTGCCTCTGCTGGAGGCAGAGGAGGTTGAGATGGTAGGTTTCCTGGCAAGCCAGCTGGCTCTCAAATCGGTATTCATGCCACTGGGGAATGCTACCTCCCAAACATCCATGTGGTGTGCTCTCACCTCTCCTTCAGGTTTTTACTCAAACGTCACGTTTCAGGGAAGCCTCTGTGAAATCACGGTGTTGTGGCCACAGCACTTCCTGTTCTCCTTCCTGCTTACTGTTCATTGCCATCTTATATGTAATATATTTTATTTATTTTTTGTTGAATGTGTGTCTTTCTCCCACTAGAATATAAGTTCCTTGAGGGTAGGGATTTTTGTCTTTGTTGAATATTGTATATTCAGTGTCTAGAAGATAGCCTAGCCTAAAACTTTAAGAAATGAATAGACAAATAGAAACTAAGAAATGCTTCAGAGAGTTCTAACACACACATTCTCTCTGTGTAACTGTACTGTTTTATTCTCCTAACTAGTCTAGTTCCTGGCACATAGTAGGTGAATTAATAAATGGGATTATCATCAATTTGTCCCTTAGTCCTATATGACTCAGCTGATATGGTCCCTCAGCTAGCCCCTGGGTCCATTTCCAGTTTTTGCTTTCATTCCTTAACTATCATTGATGATTCTTCTTCCAGGCTTTTGATTCTGATTTAATTGTCTATGGCCTGATGTAGCATCCCTTCTTGTATTATGCCCTTGAAGATTCTGTATCTGTCTTTTATCTGTGCCCCAGTCCAACCTCCCTAACTCCTTGCCTGCTCAAAGGAGGAATTACCATCTAGACAGAGCTTCACTATTCTTTCCTGGTTTTAGGCTGTTAGATTATCAGCTGATTATCTTTATACTTAATTCCCAATGTCCCTGTTCATCTCATTTGGACCCTCAGGGAACAAGGAACTGATCTGACCCAATCTGAAATTTCTTTACGTAGTCATGCTGTATCTAAAATTGTGGGTCCTTGTTCCATTAAAAGACTGACCTATTATGGATCTAAATTCTGTAAGCATACCATGAATATTGCAAGGTTATTTAAGCTTGCAACTTTAAAAATAGCAAACAATAAATCAAAGCTAATTTTTCAGGAGGAGAATAATGTATGCACTACTGTTTTATAACAATTTGTGTAACTATGTACACATTTTTGTATTTTTGAGTTCATTCATAAGAAGTCTTTAAACTTGTTATGGAAGTAACATACCAATGTAGACTAGGAGTGTTACGGAAAAAATGTGAACGAACTTTTTGGCCAACCCAATATTTAGCATACAGTATGTATTTGAAGCTGTAAAGAGAAAATATGACTCAATGAACTCTATTTCCTGACCCCCCTCAAATATATTTTATTTAGTTTTAATTGGAATTACCCCCCAATTACTAATGAAATTAAACATCTTTTCTTATGTTTATTTCTTATGTTGTTTCTTCTTCTGTGAAATATCAGGTCCTGTCTTTTCCATTTTTCTATTAGGTTGCTTATCTTCCCCTCCACCCCAGCTTTATTGAGGTATAATTGACAAATAAAGTTGGATATATTTAAAGTGTACAACATGATGACTTGATATATGTATATACACCGTGAAATGATTACCACAATCAAGTTCATTAAAATGTAATTAATATAAAAATAAGTTAAAAAAGAAAAAGAAGAAGAACAACAAAAATAATAGCAAACATTTATTGAGCTTTTCTTATGTGCCAGACACTGTGCTAAGCGTTTTCTATACATTACTTAATTTTATTTTCACAAAATTTTATAACTAGAGACTACTGTTTCAGCCCCATTTTATAGATAAAGAAACTAAGATTCAGAGAAGCCAAGATATTTTCCCAAGATCACACATTTAGTAAGTAACAAAAGTGAACTTCGTGGCCAGTTGTGTTTGTCATCAAGGCTTATGTTCTGAAGGACCACACTAAGTAGCCTTTATGATTCATGGCTACTAAAGAGGAATTTTACCACAAATTATTTATCAAATAAATGAACTGTGTAAATTCAGAACCAAGCATTAATTTACAACAAATTACCAAAAAAAAAAGAAAAAAAATCCACCATTTTTCTCACTCAGAAATATCTTATGATTTGGTAAATTCTCAGATGAATACTGAGATCATAAATAAACAAATGGATTTCAATGAGGCAGAAATACCTTTTTTTCCCTTTTATACCAATAATATCTTTTCTTTACTCATCTTTTATGCTATATTGCGTTCATAGTCCACTGATTAGAAAAGCAAACAACACAAAACTGCTTCTCTAACACCCCTTTTTATACCCCTTTACATAATGACCAGCTATTAAGCCACCAGGCTATATGTATTTTATTTGGCAATGGTTAAAATTCTCACTAGTAGCTTAAATACATGCAGTGGCAACTGACCGATAATAATGTGCTGACCCACATTAGCGCTGGCAACCCACTCTCAAGCTGTTTACTAGGCTTCATAATATTCTAATTACCAATATGGTCAGGGACAAAATGCTGTTTTTGTTGTATTTTCTCTCCCTTTTTACATGGCTCGGCATGGATAAGCTGTGAAATGTATTAGAAAACAATGTTTCTAATAATTTTATTTCAAAATATGTTTTAGATTTTTCATGCTGAGAGTGTTACCCTCTGAATTCTTAAAACTGCTAAGATGAACTGAATGCTTGGAATTCGCCTGCCATCTTTTCTGTAATCTCTAAAATGAGGGAAATCTTCAGGACAAAAATTGCTTTACGACTCAAGCCCCTCCCTTACTCAGTGTTTATGTGACCCACCCTCCCGAGTTGGTCCGCAACAAGGGTCCTTCTGAGCAGTGTGTTCTCGCCAATAGAATGGAGACCAAGTTTGGTTCAGAAGCAAAGGAAAGCTTTATTTTTTGATCAAATAATGGAAAGGGCCAGTTGCCCTATAGATGGCATGGTCTCCGGAAAGGCTCTGGGCGGGGCTGTTTTATCAGCTGGGGGAGGGGACGGAGTTCTCAAGGGTCTGGTTCTCAAGCAGCTGTGCTGCTCCCAGAGCTGCAGGGTCTCTGGCCACGGCCTGCCGCTGCTATCTTGGATTGAGGTGTCAAGCGCAGTGGTTCTGCTCACGGCCCCACCAAGCTGAAGTGCCGGCCACAGCGTTTCTGCACACGGTACGCTGCCGCCATCTTGAATTGAGGCGCCGTGCGCAGCTCCTCTGCACACAATCTCCGCGAGTCTCTCCAAGTTGCAGTGAAGGGCGCCGCGGTTCCGTGCTGGGACCTCTACTCCAACGTGTGAGGTGCAAGGCCTCTGCACATGGCCCCCTAAAGGCAAGTGAAACTAGACATAGCACAAAAGAAGAGTTTAGACCTTATCACCTAGATTCCATCTTATTTTTCCTGGGGACCCCAGTGGGCTTTGTTGGTGACATTTACATGGGACATAATTTCTGTGGCCTCGTAAGTGAATGTTTTATTCCTAAAATAGGCTAGGCTGAGAAGATGGTCAGTGGAAGATAAAAATTAGAGGCATAAATTACGGCTGCCCCAGGGACTCTAGCCACTGCAGTTTACAGCTAAATTTCCGCCATGTCAAATCACTCCAGCATTGTTACAAAGTCTATGCATACACTCTTGCTTTCTCTTTCAGCAAATAGGGTCTTTCATGCCTCTTTCAGAGCTGCAACTACTTTTGTCAACAGCCAAAGCAGCTCACTGCTGTGAAAATAACTTGGAGTAAAAACCAACCAACCAAATAAAAAATATATTTGTTCCTCAAAATTGAAGTGGGAAGGAAGATACCTGGGGGATATAATATTCAAAAAAAATATGGTAAGGAGGCTTGCAAAATAATGCTGTAAGCCTTGTTGTAAATATCTTTCTAGAGTTTGAAATTCCTTCAGGATGGAGGCCATTCTGACATCCTTTGACGATAAATACTTGAATGAAGCTTTCAGAAGCTATTGTGTTTTGACAATTTGGTTGATTCAAGAAGAAAGTGAGGAGAAAGGGGCTGAATATTTTATTTTGTGATTCTAAGTATAAATGTTTCTCAAGCTACATGCTTTCTGGCATCCAGCATTCAACTGGTAATTCATGACATTATTTTAATCATAGTTAGGCTATGACTGATTGAAATGATTAAAAGAGCCTGTTAGTGAAAAGAGAGGTGGAATGTGGAATACACTTCCTGGTTTGAAAACAGAAAGCCCTAGAAACCCAAAAACTAAAGTGTTTGAAATTTGAATATTAAAGTGTTAAATAACAAAAATAAGTTGTTTTCATGAATTCTGAGATAAAATTAGGATATTTGTGAAGTGACTGGGAAGCTGAGATAACGTTAGGTGGCCTCATTTATTTATCATAATCATAGATAAAGTTCTGAAACAAGGGCCACGAGGCATGTTAAAAGCATACTTCATCCTCTGTGCATGAGGCGGTCACATTGCCTTTGCTGGGCTAACTCTGTATGTCTCAGTATTTATCGACACTGCAAAATGTAGGTGAATATTCATTATATTAGTGAGATTTTGAGAAGTGTTATCTACCTTATCAGAGTAATTACATGATATCACAAAGTAGGTCACATCCTTGTTTCTGTTTAGAGATCTAAAAATTTCATCTTAAACAGTTTCTGGAAAAAACTGTCTCTTAAGCAATTTCTCTAAAGCCAAAGATAGTACAAAACATTTTATCAGAGAGAGAGACATTCTCCAAGGTTTTCAATTTTGATTTTTTTCCCTTCTATTGAATGATCATCTTTCCTGGTTCCTTCCATAGATTACCTCACACAAGCAATCCCCAATACAAAATAGATTGTCCTAGAGGACCTATTGCAGCCATTTGTCTGAGACACAGAAATCATTTTCCTAAGACTTGGTGCTATTGGACTAATTAGACCTACCCAAGCTACAGTGCCTATTTAGCAAACAAAGTAGCAGGCCTATTTAGGTTAATGTACACTGTTCCGTTGAAAAACATGTACAAGTTCCTACCGGGAAAACATCTTTTCTGACCTTAGTGATAATTAGTCCAAAAGCCCTTTTCCAAAAGCACTTCTCATCTTCTCCAGTGGCTTAAGGATTTGATTTTTATTAGAAAGTAACACTTTAATTTCTTTTTAGTCATTTGCATTTACACTTTGTGTCAGTCAGGGTCCAATCAAGAACAGGAGAACCATCAGAAAACTATAGATTATAGAGATAGATAGATGGATAAACGATATATAGTTTTGTTATAAGGGTTGACCATATGAATTTGAAAGCTTAAGTTGGGTAAATAGTCTCTGTAAGGCAGTTGACTTTTGTGCCTGATGCTAGAACATTGTGTTGTGTAGTGGTGGTCTATTTCCTCTTATCAGTCAGCATCAAACACACCAGCCAGAGGAATAGTCCTCTTCTTTGCCTGTTGAGTCAGAGGAATAAGGAAACCAAAGTGTCCAGGCAGAAGTTTCAGCTACCAGTTGAATGGAATCATTTTTGTGTGCCCAGCAGAGCCTAAAGTCAAGAAGACAGGGAATAATTTTTTTTTTTTTTTTTGCTAGTAGATCACTTAGGGTAATAGTGAAAGGAATCACTCCTGTTTCTACCATTTGATTCCTGGACCCAGGAATCCTGGTTATAGGAGAACAGCATGACTGGATGCTGATTTAGAGCATATACCACATCCAAGAAGGCATTTCACTAGTCTCTCAAGGTGTTGCCACCCCCCTAGCACACGTTTTCAAATAGCTATTACATCAATCAAGCCAGCTGCTTCATGATGACAGGGAACACATTAAGACCCAGGAATTCCATGAGCGTGAACCCACTGCTATACTTCATTTTTTGTGAAATAAATTACCTGGTCAGAAGTGACGCTGTGTGGAATACCATTAGGGTGGGTTAAGGCATCCTGAAGTCCACAGCTGATAGTTTTGTCAGGAGCATTAGGGAAGACAAATCCATATCCAGAGGAAGTATCTATGTTAAAAGAGATAAGTGCTGCCCTTTTCATGATAGAAGTATCCCAATGTAAATAACCTGCTGTAGCTGGATGATTCCACCTTGAGAATAGTATCACTTGCGGGGGCTTATGTTGGTCTCTCCTGCAGTTCTCTGCTAAAATCGGGCACTCAGCAGTGGGTGTGGCCAGATTAGCCTTGTTGAGAGGAAGTCCATGATGCTGAGCCCATGTATAACCTCATTTCTGCTGTCATGACCATTAATTCATGAGCCCACTAAGCAATGACAGGAGTGGCTGGAGAAGTATGGGTCGCCGTACAGAATGGGTCACACCTGATTACGAAAATCATTCTCTGCTACAGTCACTCTTTTGATGAGCCTTCACATGGAACACAAATCATCAGACTCTCTGCCTATTTGGAATGGTTTCCCACATACCTTTTCCTCAGACCTCCTAACAACCAATTTTCCAATCATGTTCCTTTGAAGTCTCTGACCATCCAGTTAAACCATTGGCTGTAGTTCATAAATTGCATAGATTTATACATTGTATCATCCCTTCTTCCAGGAAAAATGAACAGCCAGCAGCACTGCTTGAAGTTCTACCTACTAGGAGGATTTTCTTCCACTACAGTTCTTCAGGGCCATCCCAGAGTAGGGCTGTTCTGCTGCAGCTGTTTTCTTTTGGGTTGTGCCTGCATGTCACATAGTACCATCTATAAAACAAGCCCAAGATTTTTCTTCCTCAGTCAAATGGCCAGGTGAAATTCCCTATGAGACCATCATACATGTAGAGAGAGAGAAGGTAATGTAGCAGGAGTAGAGAGAATGGGCGTCTGCATCATTAGGGACAGTAGGGGCAACAGGCATCTGTGTTCATGTAACTTACTTGTGCCTTCAAGAACTTCTTGCACAAGATCTTGTATGTACTAGCTCCATTTGATGATGGAGTATAGTTGCACACACCCAGATTCATGGTTTGGTTTGGAACCAGGCAGTTCATGAACCACATGCAGTTCATGATGGGCAGTTCAAATCACATGGTAAGTTGATGGTCCATGGTCAAATGGTCAGTCTCTACCAAAGACCTGTAGTAATCAAAAAGCTGTTTCTTAAAAGAGAAGTTATCACCAGAGAAGAGCATGGCTTTGTTCCAAAATTCTCAGGATATGTACTGTGATAAAGTTATGCCAAAAACTTTAAATAGCATCCCTATATACATCAAGTACCATTGGATCTGCTGGACCATACGTCCTAAGTGGCAGAGCAGCTCCCATGGCAGTCTGGACCTGTTGCAGAGCCTTCTCTTGTTTTGTGCTTCACTCCAAACTGGCAGCTTTTTGGATCACTCAATAAAGGGCTCAGAGTAGCATGCCCAAATGACGTATATGGTACTTCAAAATCCAAATCACCATTGGGTGATATGCCACTTTCTTAGTGGCCAGATGCAGCAAATTTCCTTCACCTTGCAAGAGATCATTTGACATGCCCCAAGCCGTTGCACCTTTAGAAATTTTGCCAAGGTGACAGTCCTCTGAATTTTTATGAGTTTCATTCCCCACCCTTTCACATGCAAGTCTCTTACCAACTTGTCTAGATAATTGCTACTTTCTGCTTACCAGAACATAATATGCTCAATGTAATAGACCAACCCAATGTCCTGTGGAAGGGAAAGGTGATCATATTCCTATAGACTAAATTATGACATAGGGCTGAAATATTGGTATATCACTCAGATAGGACAGTGAAGATATATTGCTGGCCTTGTCGGTTGCAAGAAAACTGCTTCTTTACTGGTCTTTACTACCAGGTATAGAGAAAAAAGAAAATTTACCAAATCAATAGCTGCATACGAGGTGCCAGGATGTGCTGGTTTGCTCCAGAAAAAGAGAAAAATAACCTGCAACAGCAGCTGAAATTGGAGTCACCATCTGATTGAGTTTACAATAATCCACTGTCATTCTCCAAAATCCATCTGTTCTTCTACACAGACTGAAGAGGCAAGTTGAATGGAAGTCATCATCCCTGTGTCTTTCAAGTTTTCGACTGTGGCAATAATCTTCAAAATGTCTCCAGAAATGCAGCATTACCTTTGTTTTACCATTTTCATAAGTAGAGGCCATTATAATGGCTTCCATTTGGCCTTTCCTATCATAATAGCTCTAACTCCACAGGTCAGAGAACAATTGTGGGGATTCTTCCCATCACTAAGTACGTGTATTCCAATTGTGCATTCTAGAACAAGGATAATAATCACAGAGTTGGTTTGGAGACACCCAAGCCCTATCGTGAAAAGGTCCTGAGCCAAACTTTATTGATTTCATTACCTCCAGAAAATCCAGTACTAATTGGTGGACCACAGTGGTGGTTTAAATCTATGGGAATCAGTATTAATTCTGAGCCAGTTTCCGTTAATATCCAAAAAGTCTGATTATTTTCCCTTCACAATTTATAGTCACACTAAAAAATGGCCACAGATACCTTTGGGGGAATTCTGGGGAAAAGAGTACCAGTATAAAATTTTGGCAGTGTATCAATAGTCTTTTCTCAAGGGGACCAGGCCTCCTCTTCATTCAAAAGGCTCTTGTTGTGTGAACTGGCTTAAGTCTGGGAATTGATGGAGGATTTATAACTCTGTTTTTGTAATTCAAGTCAGATTTCTGTTCACTAGACCTAGAACTATTCCACTTGTAAAGATTAAGTAACCTAGCCAATGCCAAGGAGCTCTGTGAGTCAGGCTATTCTGGTGACTGCATTGGCTCCAGTGTCCATTATAGTAACCATGCTACCTTTTGTTTTTGGAGATTAAGTGTTGCAACTTGGTCTCAGTAATACCATCATCCCCACATCCCCACTGTATTTCAGGAACCCGGTTTTGTGGGAGTAGTTCTAACTGTATGGAGAAGAGCTACCACAAAGCTCTTCAAGGATGCCAGGGAGCCCCTTACTAATTTATTTCTCATAACTGCATGAAAAGGATGTCTTCTGAACACTCTAAGCAGATCTTAGATAAGAAAAACACTTTAGTATTCCAATCACTCTAGGCCTTTGGATTCCTTACTCTACAGAATTTCAAGAAAGTTATGGCATTTTAACTTCTTTGGTACGGGCTATTTTGGATCCATATTTCAACCAAACTACAAAAAAAAAAGTTAGGGCCATTTCTAGCTCCTCTGCTTAAAACATTAAATCTAGAATCTCTCCTTAGGGGGCCTATAGCAATATTTTAGGCCAGATACAACTTTATATTTCTTCTACCTTGATCCCACACGTATAAGATCTATTCCTACACACTCTCTAGATTTCTGTCCAAATAAATTAGCAAATCATGCAATTCTCTTGGTGAATATTGTACCTGATCACATGTCATGATTTGTACCATACCCTTGGGGCCTGCTGGGACTTGAGTCTGGCTGTACATCTGGAAGGGCAGCAAGGGTAGTTCCCAAAGATGATAAGCAGTGCCTTGCAAGACAACTCTATTAGAGGAGGCCATTACAGATTCTTCAGGAAAAGGAAGACTAACCTACCCAGCATTTTCTTTGCCTGTGGAAGCAGCCCTTCCACCTCTCAGCACTGCTTTATATCCTTTACTTCCTATCAACGGTCAAAAAATCTCTTCAGAAAATTTCTGATGGAACACTTCTCCTCAGGGTATATGGGGGCTTTATAATGTGTCAGATTGGCTAGCCTAAACTATATTTCTCAAAATTCTCTTTCCTATACGTTTCCAATTACAATGGTCCTGAGAAAAATTCTTCTGCAAGATTTGGAGGACGTAGATGGGACGGCAGGCATTTTGTAGTGCACACACATCGCGGATGTGCTTATGCACCATGTTGGCACGAGGCAGCAGCGGTGCCTGCAAGTGCTCCGGCTATCCTGGGTCCTCCTTCCGCTTCTCTGACTCCTGGGTCAAGTGTGTGTGTCAAGATTCATAACGAAGTGTTCAGGCTTCTGCAGGACACCCACACTACCAGTCAGAGGCAACAAGAACCAGACGTGAAACTTACCCTCACGAGTTCTGCTCATGCTATGGGTTCCAGCTTATTCTTGTTCTTCCTTACTTTATATCCATCTCCCCTTCCTGATTCTACCTGGACTATAGACTTAAGGTTCCAACACCAAATGTGAAGAATAAGCCTCACAGAGATTGCTTAACTAACTCTAGCTCCCACAATGGCATGAGATCAATTCCCTGTAACAATTATCATCTATTTATCTATCTAGCTAGCTAGCTATGTCTATCTGTCTGTCTATATCTATCTACTTCCTATTTATATCTCCTAGTGATTCTGTTTCTCTGATGATATCCTGACTGATAAAAAATTTGGTACTGGAAGTGGGATGGTTCCACATAAACAAAATCTTAAAGATGAATTCTTTATGTTGGTTCTGGGTTTTCTGGAGTTGGTTCTCTGATGTGATTAAATTTAAAGACATTAATGATCCTGTATCCCATGATAAAGTGGGCCCTAGTGATCTATGGCATGCATGGACAATATAGGCAACACAGTGACTCAATTTATAATGTTTAAATACCTGTAATCAAGTGCCTTTAGAAGGGAAGGTTCTGTGTGAACTAGTATTTTCAGCCTTAAAATATTATAGTAAAAATACAGAGTATAATGGGGTTGGTTAATTGCTTTTTACTATGCTGGAGAACTGGAAGCAAGAAGATAATAAGCTCACAATGCTTTAAATTTTCATCTCAAGGTCCTCATAAAGGACTTGAAAGCCTGTATGAATACCGTGAGGAAAACTCTTATTTCCTATAAAGGTGGCATTGAGATATCTGAAAACCAAACCCAAAGTCGAATCCTGTAGGTGGCTAAACTATAATACAAATTGAATTCCCAACCATGAAGAGTCTCTTTTTTTAAAGTTATGACATTGATTGGGAAGGAATGAGATCCTGAAAAGTGAGATGGAACGTGTGGGCAGATTCTGATGACCCAATCTCTTAAAATCTTTTGAGCTTTCTTTGCCAGTGGAAGCAGCCTTTCCACCCCTCAGCAGTGCTATATATCCTTAACTGGGATACAAGTGACTAAGAGGGTATAATAATAAATAGCAAATATCATTAATGGAGAAACTAATCAGCATAAGAGGCTCTGTAGAAATTTATCTACCTTATTATACTATATTGGCTTCTGATTTCTTTTATTGATATCTTACCGAAAATGATGCTATTTGTTTATTTCCTGTGGATTCTGGTAAAGATTTCTTTTTTTCTCATAGAAAGTAGATGTAGGTGGGCTATGTGATTCCTGTGGTTAAAAATTCAGGGTTTGACTTCTGCCTCTTTCATTCCTTTGAGATATTCCTACATAACTACTTCTTCATTTGCAAAAGCAATAATAGGCTTATCTATATATCATAGAATTTCTGAGTTTATTAAACATATAATGGTTACAAAGTGTTATATCAATACTTAAAAGTTGAATCAATCACTAAGTATAACTAAATAATAATTGAAAAGTAAGTTAACAATAATTATGGCCAGATTATTATGTTCCTATGGTATTATTTATGGTTTTCATTTCCATGGTAGATTATAAAATTGAAATGTTTTTACACTACTAATATCTTTACTGATAACATTAGTTTAAAATTTTTTATTTAGAGAAATTAAATTTTCTAAATCATTTGCATTTTTGGTAGAGAAAATAACCATGATACTGTCTCAGTTATGAACTTCCACTTAGAAATTGCCAGTTGCATGTTGCATTTTCTTTCCCCTCACTCACATGAACTTTTTTTCTCTCCAACTCTAACTGAAATACTAACTAGCATTTATTGAGTAATGTTTATATGGCAAGCATATGGCTTATTGATTTAACCCTCCAAAATTTGAAAGTGGGGAGTTCTACTGTGTACCTATTATTTTAGTATGACAGTATTTTCAAACACCACCTCCATCTTGTGGAAGGGTAGAGAGTAAAGAACAGAAAAATAGAGAAGTAGTTAACTACAGGAAAAACAGGGAGCCAGGAAAGCACATAGTAAGGACACCTAGCCAGCCTTGATGAGTCAGAAAATGTTTCCGGAGGAAGTGAGACGTGAAGAATGTTTTGGAATTAGGAGAAGGTAAGTTGGGAGATAAGAGAAGGACATTCCAGAGAGAGAAAATAGTTTATACAAAGCTTGCAGGTGAAAAATAAAAAGTTTGCAAGAAGCTACAAATAATTAAGCTGGCTCAGAGTATAGATCATGAGTATATGAGTGGCAATATGTGACAACGGAAAAGTAAGCAGAGTTCTTCTGAAGGGCAGAACAAAGCTTGAATGATTACACTCTATCCTGAAAACAAGAAGGAGCCACTAAAAATCTACTGAACACAAGAGGGCCTAAGTTATTTTAGGAAAATTTCTCTGGATCCCTTTATAGGATGAAATGGAAGAAAAGACTAGTGGCAGATGGACCAGTTCAGAGATGAAAGGTGATTGTGACCTAAACTAAGGCACTGACAATGACCTTAAGAAGAAGTGACTGGGTAAAAGGACATTGAACTGGTAGACTTTCCAAGTCTTAATACACTGATTAGATGAGAGGAAGAGGTAAAATTCAGGATGGTTCTCAATTTTCTTACTTCAGCAACTTGGTTGGATGGTGGTGCCTATCACTGAGTTAGGGGAAAAAGGGAACAGCACCCCTTGCGTTATGTATTATTACACCCATTTCAGAAATAAAGCCCAAAGATTTGGATAAATCCCAAAGTCACAAACCTAGTAGGTGGTAGAGTCTGTAGGATTATACTCCTGACTCCTGAGTCCATGCTGTTAGTAGGTGCTTTGACATGCTTTCCAAATCCCCTTTTGGGATTGAAGAATTTATTCTCCCAGCTGTTGGGAGTGCTGCCAGCTGACAAGCCCCTCCAGGAAATGAACTACACCAGTGATTCTCAAACTATGATCTTTAGACCAGCAGTATCAGCATCATTTGGGAACTTGTTAGATATGCAAGTTCTCAGGCCACATCCCAGACCTAATCAGAAACTCTGGCAGTAGGACCCAAGAGTCTGTTTTATTAAACTCTTCTGGGTTCTGATTCTGATGTACGCTGAAGTTTGAGAGACACTGACCTATGTTAATGAGAATTGCCTTGACAAACTTCTGCTCCTTTCTACCCCTTTGTCCAAATTTGAAACAACTCTGAAGGGCCTCAGTACTCCCCAGTCTCAGTACTCCCCATGGGCCAGTTGAAGCCTTTCTTGAGAGAGCATTGTATTGCAGCCCAACTTCTCCCTCTGCCCAGGTATGTTTGCTTTCCTTTTGCCAGCGGTGTTTAACCTACATGTTAATCTTCACTTCATATTTTGCCTCCTTAGGAACCTAACCTGCAATAGTTGATACCAGGAGTGACCAGAGATTGTAGACACTGAGATGGGATATTGGAGCTTGACCACCTGCCAGCCCACTGATCACGAGGACCCTGTTACTGATGGTGGATGGAGCTCCTGGAAAAAAGGTAGCAGTGAAATTGTTAGAATGCTCACTGGTAGAAAATGGAGTTGGTATAAAGGAAGAAGTAAATGCACTAGTCGTGCAGTATGTCAGGTATTTGAGAAATATTAATTATTATTATAATTATAAGGATAATAGAATTATTTGGTTTTTGATGGGGCAACTGATGCTTTGGAAAAAGTAATAAAAGGTTGAGCAATTAAGGGGTAGCTTTGAAAGCCTGAAGTCCTCTTTGACAGCATGTAAAGAGACTCTCATCTCTTGGAGCTGGATGACAAAAAGTGCTGAGAACTAGGCTCCAAGTTTAATTTTAAAAGTAGCAGAGCTCCAAAGAAGGCTGAATTCTCAGCATAAGCAAGTCTGTTATGTCAGGGTTAGGACCTTAACAGGAAAAGAATGGAATCTTGAGATGTCGGATGCATTTGAACAATTTAAATCCCCAGTTTCCAGTGAACTCTTGGGATCTGCAGAAGTTGCCCACTTTTATTTATCGGAGGATAGCATACTCACACTGCTTGATGGTGATGTAGAAGCCCATGCATTTTAGGACAACACATGCTCCCTCCAGAACTACTGCCCTCCAGAACAATAATGTGAAAATCACACATAATCAAACACAACCTGGCTAGGGAAGCGCTAGGTCTAAGAGACAAAGGAGGAAAAGGACTATCAAAGGAGATAGATACAGGACCTAGTCAACATGTACGAGAGGAACTAGGAGAGTGCCCTTGGAAACAGATGTTAAGAGTGCTGGATCAAGAGAAACAGAATATAAAGTTAAATAAGGAAGAATGTATTGATGTGGGATCAGTTTCCTGGGATACAGGATTTAACATCCTGGTAAGGACCCTCAGGAAGAATGCTAAGATGCTTGGCAGTAGAAATGGCCCACATTAAAGAGAAGTAGAAAGGTGAGAATTGCCACGGCAATTGGTAGAGGAAGGAAGCAAAGGCTCAACTAAGTGAGCATACAGGAATGGATATATTACAAAATCTAAAAGCCCACTCACCACCTATGCTCTGAGATGCTCCAGAAGGAATGAACCTGTGAGAGGGCCATTAGCATTATGAGACGTTCAGTGGAGGCTCTCCTTTATAAACCAAGGATGGAGATGTTGTTACAGAACTAGACTCTCAAATGGCAATGCAAAGATAGGATCTTAAAATGGTAAATGTAAAGTGGTGGATGTCCTAGGTTGCGTATTACTAGCTCACTCTGAGGTCAAGGCTTTCATAAGCCAGTATTCACTACTATAAATATTTGGTTAGTTAGAGTTCAGTTAGTCAGTTAATTAAATACTTCTGCGCTAGTTGTAAATAGCCATTGTAGTAAGCACACTGAAACTCTCAACTGCCAATGTCCATCTCCGCACAGGTAAAGGTTTAATTAATTGTTGGCACAGCATTAAACAGGAGCTCATGTTGATTCTGACTGATAAGGGCCTAGGCCATACTGCTTGTTTAGCATTTTGATATTCTGAAAGGTCTTAATTCTTTAAGCCCATTATGAAGATTTGAAGAAAATGCTTAAATATTCCTTTTATTGCATATATTATGTGTGTTTATATGTATCAACTCTTTTTAAAATTACATAACACCTTTTTTTGTATTATGATATATTTACAATATTAATTTGAAAGGAAGTATACCAGGATGGGATGGAACCATAGTGTTGTGGAGAAAGTGGGGCACAGGATGTAATGAAAGAAATAGATAACATGCTCGTTAGTTACAATCTGTGTTGAGAATATCAAATACATAAGCAATGTTTGATTATCTACTTTACTTACATTAATTCACAACTAAGAAACAGTTCTGTTTTTGCTAAACCTTACAGTTTTACATTAGGGCATCCCTTTGAATCTAAAATATTTTTAAGCTTTCAATAAAATATGTATTTAAATCCCTTCATTTGCTGACCTATTATTGAAAATCATTGTAAACAATAAAAACACTTTTTAATAATTCTCCCAAATCAAACAAAACCTAGCCAAATATTCCCCAAAGTGTGAAACAACAAAGGCAATAGATGAAAATGAATCAGTGATGCTGTCTGGAATTTTAGCTTAATTTTTCGCAGTTACTCAAATATTAATAACTTGAGATCTGATCTTTTTAAACATGCAGAATCTACTTAAGCCTTTAAAAAATAAAAAGCTAAACAGAGACTTAGCCCTCATACTATAGGGAGCAAGCCCAATTTGGGAGAAGGAACTAGACAATTGCAAGACATTTTAGGATTGTTATTTCCATGCATTCCTAGAGACTATGTCCTAAGTGGGGTTACTGTAGGGAAATCGACTCTGCATGGATACTGGACTGCGTGCGAGCTGTTTTATAACCTAGTCAGACACTAACAGGTATTTTCAAGTGAGTGAATCAAGATGGTGGGTCTCTTACCACAGGTTTGAATAGACAGAAGCAAAATGTAAATCAACTAAAAGCAGGGACTGTTTTATTGTCAGTTACGGGAGAATTTTAAAAAGCTGAGAAACAAGCATTGAATTCTTAATTAGAAAATGATTATAATTTTTTGCTTTTGAAAGTATGAAATAGGGAGCAAAAAATCTTCAAAACTATACTTGGTTACTGAAACTTAAGCTGCTATCCTACTGTTAGAAGTTTGAATAGGAGGCATACAAACATGGTTTTTAAAATAAAAACTATGGTAGTAGTGTACCTCAGCTTGACTTTTTTCCTGGTTGGAATCTGCTATGTGCCTTATTTCCTTTATCTGTACAATGGGGATTATAATAGTAACTACATCATAAATAAATGCCAAAAGCAGAAATTATCACCTGGTAGGTGGTAAGTGCTAAATAAATAATAGCTATTGTTATTGTGTTAAATATTGTTATTTTGTCAAATGGGAAGCTATAGTACTTTCAGCAGAGAGCTTTGCTACCTCGTAGACAAAACAGGCATTTATGATCTTGGAACTTAGCTAATTTTTATAACACTGACTCTTTGGCGAAATGTATTCTTTGTCCCAAACAACCTATTTATAACAGTTGGGGCATACATGCACATTTTAGTTGGAAGCAATCTGAATCAGGCAGTATGCGATGAGTGTCCAAGGAGAGCTGCATATATCTAATATTTTCTATATTAGGCCTTATCCTTGGAAAGTGGTTCAGATGGCACAATGCCCACACTTCTTACCTTTCTTAACTCAGTAAGGAGGACAAGAGGCAAACTGTTGTGAGATTAGTCTGGCTAGGTAGGCTGGTGCTAGATCATATCTTTGTTTACAGGTCATGTTAAGATTTTTTTTTTTTTCATCCCAAGAAAAATAGAAACCCACCAAAAGTGTTAAGCAGAACATGACATATGATTAGGTATGTTTATAAGAAGATTGCGCTGGCTGGCATGGAGAGGATGCGTTGGCGGGAGGCAAGGAGTTTGGGCAAGTGTCAATACAAAAGACTGATAGGTAGTTATTGCAGTGGTCTGGTGAAAATAGTTGAGTCAGTTGTGATCGTAGCAGAGATTTTCCTTCGGAAGAGGGAATGAAAATGCAGGCTATTGTACTAACACATTTGACAGTGTTTCTACATTTGTAAGGTAGAGAAATTGTAGTTACCACACACTGTAACTGTGAAGATTAAAAGTAATTTTGACACAGAGAAGCAACAAGGCCACACAGCTAGACCATGATAGTGCCAAGGTTAAACTCAAGCTATCTGACCCTGACAGCTTCTCCCTCTAGGGGCTGCCGTAAGAATTAAATGAGAAGATGCTTATAAAATGTCTAGAACAACCCTTGTTCCACTGAATGTTTCCTATTGTTGTGATTGTTAAATAAAAAATCCTTTGTGCTTTTTAAAGCACCGCGACAACCGAGTAATAATATGATCCATCGAACAAGTCATATGCCTGGGTGTCAGTCAAACTTATAACAGGATAGTTTTAAAGTTCAGTTTGCAATTATTTGACAATGTTTCTAAAGAGAAAGGACAAAGAGGCAGCAGCCTGTATGGTAGGGATTTCCCTCCTCAGACTATTGTGCGTGTTCCCCCTGCCTGGTTGCTATGGGGGTTTTGACAGGGGATGTGAACAAGGATGAAATTGAGTTTCAAGGCCCTTATCTGAACAAATGAGATGTGGATGCCAGCAGCTCCCTCCTAACTGGGATCCACCCTTGTGTAAGAGTCCTCCATCCTATCCTCATCCACTGAGAAGGAAACAGAGTGCCACAAACTCACTACTTTGCAATATTCTTGTTAGAGGGTTAGCTTAAAATAGCAGCTCTTTGCAGTTGAGAACTAAGCCCTAGTCAGGGTTGGGGCTGCCATGGGGCACATGTATCAGGTTCAGGCCATGCTTTGAGATCCAAGTGAACCTCTCTTGACTTTGCTATAAAAAAATAAACAGGGGCTTCCCTGGTGGCGCAGTGGTTGAGAATCTGCCTGCTAATGCAGAGGACACAGGTTCGAGCCGTGGTCTGGGAAGAGCCCACATGCCGCGGAGCAACTAAGCCCGTGAGCCACAACTACTGAGCCTGCGCGTCTGGAGCCTGTGCTCCACAACAAGAGAGGCCGCGATAGTGAGAGGCCTGCGCACCGCGATGAAGAGTGGCCCCCGCTTGCCACAACTAGAGAAAGCCCTCGCACAGAAACGAAGACCCAACACAGCCAAAAATAAATAAATAAATTAATTAATTAAAAAATGAATAATGCTAAAAAAAAAAAAAAAAAAAAAAAATAAACAAAGCAAATGCATTTTGGAGCCCAGAAACAGTGTTAGATCCCAGAGAGTTGATTGACATCACTTATTTTGCTCTCCACATCCACCTGGAGACCTCTGAATGCGTGGACCGTGAGAGCCTTCCATAGTGGAAGCAGGGATGGCAGATTAGGGGAGAAACAGTTGATGCCTTTTTATCTTTTCCTCTTTGTTCACACACTCTTTAAACAAAACTTCCTTTTTTAAGCACCAGGTGTTTAAAAGTGTTTAATTAGGTCAAAACCTGGGGGTAGGCTAGGGAGAATTGAAGTAGGCTGCCGGTAAATCAAGTAGCCCAAAGCCATTCTGCAGTATTTACGCCCTTGAACATAGTGCACACCCCAAACATATTTGTGGGACTGATTAATTACAACATTTGGAAGGGGTGTAAGGGACCCCACACTTCCATTTCCAGGGGAGAGTTAAGTCATTTTTCCTTGTCTGAAGTTCACAATGCACAAGACACCAGTGGAAACCTCCTGTGCATGAAAATCGTGCATTGTACCATGGACATTCAGCTGGCAGTAAGACCTGGAATGCAGAATCAAAACAGTGAATTTTACATCTGCAAAAAATGGTCTGCAAAGTGAGTCAGCGACAGTATATCTTAAATAGTACTGTTAAAGATACCGCAGTGAAATGGGCCAGGTTACATTTCCACAGAGCATCTGCCTCAGAAGCTGTAACCTCTGCACCTCTGTCACTTTACCTAAATGCCCATTCCATCATGAATCTGCCTCTACAGCTTATTGAATCATTGAGCAAATGTGCTCTGCCTCTCTTTTAAATACTTTTAATTCCCGGCAGCTTGCAATGTTACTATATTATGAACTAAAGCAAAATGCAAATTCTAATGTGTTTCAAAAAGCACAGACTTGATAATAAAAGGAGAGAAAAGAGTAGCCTCCTCCTATTGTTCAAATAGATACACAGAGAGCAGTGAATAGAAATAATAAATCCCAACCAAATGCATCATTTCTTATGACCCAGAAGGAGGCTTACCGATTATGACTAAGGCAGGTGTATCCATTAAATATAAAACTGAATTTGCCACTCGAAGGGTATTATAGTCGAGCTTCAGCACAGCCCTGTAAAATCTCCCCAGAACCGGCCTTGCTCTTCAATAGAGAAATGAAGCAAAACATTATACCAAAGAAGGCAAGGAATTCTTTTTTTTTTTTTAAATCAGTGTGAGACTCACATCTTCAAACTTAAAATGTGTGTGACAAGTAAAGGAAGCTAAGTGTTAGTGCTGTGTTGACTGCCTAACCAACCCAGGAAGACTAAACTAATAATAGTTTAGTTTACTAAACTAATAAACTAATAATGTTGGGGCTTTTCAAGATAATCTTTTACACTCCTGGCTCCTTCAGCTGTAGCATGTCTATAACTGCATCTCCTGTTGGGCTCAATTGTACTCGTTGAATCCTTTCTTCTTTCAAAACAGCATGGATTCTGAATTGTTTCATTTGTGTTGTGTTGTATAATCAGGATTTTTAAAAAACAAAATGATGAGTACTTAGATTTTAAATGGCAGTCTCCATTTAAAAAAAGGATGAAAAATGATGCCTACAAAAAGTGATAAGTACCTAATTCTTTACTCCTTACCCCCAATTATATGTATTTCCTCTTTCTACGTCTTCTATACTTAAAAGTGACAACTGTACTGAGTCAGACATTGTGTGAACGTTTATTGGAGGGAGACTTAGTAAGTCTTTACAAAGCTTAATAAGTTTTATGTTCCTGCATTTAGAGTAAAGAGGATGGAATTATAGGATTTGAAAATATAAGGAACCTTAGAGGGCATCCACCCCACAGCATTTTGCACAGGAAAGAAAGGCTCAGTTAGGTCAAAGGCAGCATGCTATAGCAAAAGAGGCAGGGTTTTGAGGCCAGGCAGTGTTGGTTGCAATTCATGACTCCATAATTTATGAGCAGGTTACTAAGAGCAGAGAAGCCTTGGTGTCTTCACCTGGAAAGGGTGTAAAAAATGCCCAGTTCACAGACCTCTTTTAAGGATGAAATTAAGTAATGACCCCAAGTATCCAGCACATGACAAGGTACATTATAAGTACTCAATATATATTCTTTGGGACTTCGCTGGTGGTCCAATGGGTAAGACTCCATGCTCCCAATGCAGGGGGCCTGGGAGTCCATCCCTGGTCTGGGAACTAGATCCCGCATGCATGCAGCAACTAAGAGTACGCATGCCGCAACTGAGTCCGCGTGCTGCAACTAAGAAGTCCACATGCCGCAACTAAGAAGTCTGCATGCTGCAACTAAAAGATCTCGCATGCCGCAACGAAGATCCTGCGTGCCACAACTAAGACCCAGGGCAACCAAAAATAAATAAATAAATAAATATTATAAATATATATTCTTTGCCCCTCTTTCCTTGCCTGGGTCACACTATAGTCAGTGGCAGAATGGAAGTGATAATACAGGTTTCTGGAGTTCCACTTACACAACATCTCATCTTCATTTAACTGGATAAGCTGTGGCTGATCTACTCAAAGACCCCTCATCGCAGAAGCCCAAGCAGCCAAGGAAATTTGTCTTAAATCCACCAAGAGATAACAAGGTGTGTGGCAGGCCCACATCTGTAGCTCATCTGAAAGCGCAGAGTTGCTCTTTTGTCATTACCCCCACGGATTTCATTCTAATTCAGCTCCAGCCAACTTCAAAAGGGGAAGAGCGTCCCAACATCAGAAGCAGCTGCTGAACAAGGCCAGCAATATCTTTCAGCACCAGCAACGGGTAAATGCATGGGATAAGTCCCAAGAAACAGGGGTCAAAATGTTCATGCTCACATGGTCATTATGTCAGAATACTCTAGTAGGGGAAGAGGTTAACATTTATTGAGCACCTACCAGGCATGAAGCTCTGTTGTCAACCCACTTGTGAAATAGGTGTTATTACCCCCATTTACAGACATGGGCTCAGAGAAGGCAAGGAAATAACCCAGAGGAAATAGGGTAGAAAGTGTCAATGCCAGGATTTACAGCTGGGTATTCTGACTTCAAAGCTCAAGCTGGTTTCACAGCACTCACAGCCTCCCAGAATTGTTCACTTTAACACGTATTGGCTAAGCCTGCTCAAATGATGATTTAAGTATAAGTATTTGGGATTATAGAAATCTGATCATAAATCAGTGAGACTGGCCACTGTGTTTAAAGACATGCTGTTCAGACTGTATTCCATAGTCTATCATGTAGCTACAATACTAACCAGAAGATAACTTAGCTAGGGAAGGACAAACTAGCAAGCTCATGAGTCAGACTACAGTAGGAAGCATTTAGTAATTATGTTTTATAGGAAAACGTGCTTTTTAACAGTTTCTAAAAACCCACAGGTCAGAGAGTCTAGAATATGTTCACTATGGAAAGATGTAACATTAGTTTCCCCTTAAGTCTTTATCATGTGAAACTAAATATGTAAGTTTTCAAAAAGTGAGAAACTCAGGGCAGAAAAAATTTTTTTAAGTATTTGAAAAGAAAGAGAACAAATTAAATTACCACGCAGGCTAGACGATGCAAACAATAGAATCAATCTCAGATTTTTAAACAGATTGCAATTTATCTCAAAAAATAATTTCACTATTATAATTGATATATGATTTGGTATAGTACAGGTGAGTTGGTGATTCTTCTGCTTGGCTGTGAAATATGCAGTTTCAGTGTTGATGTCATAGAAGCTGTATTCATTAAGGTACAGTTTGGCCATTGCAACAAGACCCAAAATAATCTCATATAACCATCGAGTATAGCAGTCCAGGGCTCATATGGTGGTCTGTTATATCAAGAAGCCAGGACCATTTATCTGTCTTTTGCTCTGCAGCCCTAAACACCTGTCTTCCATGTCAGGGTTTGAGATGGCTATGCTAGCTCCTACCTTCACACCTTCATTCCAAAAGGAAGGAGAAAAGGGGAAAGTAGGACCGAGACTCCTTCCCTTTAAGGATATTTCCTGGAAGTTTTACATAACATTTAATGGAGGCTAGGAAATGCCTTTAGCTAAAATTCTATTGCTAGGATAGAAAGGAAGACAAGTAATGGGGACAACTACTATAGAAGCTCGATCTGCTATCCATGATGTGGATCTTAATTGGGCAATTTGAAAATTACTCTGTCAGATGCTATTTCAAGTTGTAAAAATTTCACAAATGTTATAGGACATACTAATTTACTCCTGAGCAGGACGTGATCCAGATGTGTACACTGAAAGAGAAATGTGATAAAACCAGTCAGACCTAGAACAAAGAGATGACCCTGGTGGGTCCTTGCAAATAAACTGGCATCAGCCTCTTGCTTCATTTCTCTAGAATCTGTTAAAACCACTAAGTTGTAAAGATCAACAAAGATTTTCCAATAAGTAAGACTGTCATTTATTTTTTTAAATTATCACATAATGCTTTTTAAGAAGAAAACAAGTACTCGTCACAAATTTTTATTTTGATATGATAATATACAAGTAAATGCAATAGTGATTTTGCATCAGTAAATATTGAAGGCTTACATAGTGTCTTATTACACTTCACAAATGATCCATTATGAGTGTAAATATTACACTTACAAATGTTCCATATGTCTTCAAACAATCCAAAGCAACAAATGTTATATAATATATTATCTAATTGATTTGCCTCATATATTTATGTTAAAACACATTGTTATCAGCTCAGGCCATTTAACTTAATCCTTTTAGTAACTGTATGAGTCGTGTATTATCTCCATTATATCCATAAAAAATAAGATGAAGTCACTTGTCAAGATCACACAGGTCATAAGTAGAAGAGTTGGAGCTCACATCACATCTGTCTCCAAAGACTATGACATCCCCTATAGGAAATCCCCAAATCTAAACATATTCACTAATGGCTATCTTGGAATATTTTAAGGCCACTAAAAATCTTCGCATCATGCTTATAACTAGTGAAAGAAAATTAAAATGAGATGTGGCTCTAAGTATGGGGCTGTCACCTCCTCCTCCTTTCCCTCTCCTAACTCATCTTAATCACTTAGGATAAACACTTCCCCTCCCCCCACCTTTTAACATATTGTGGTGACAAGTTAATTTAATCAGAAAGCTTTGGCAAAGTGTAAAATTTGTTGCAAGGATTTTTTTCCCTTTTGTACACGTTATTAATCTAGGGCAAAAGAATGTTAGTTCAGGTCCTGAACTGATATCTGAAAAAGAGTTTATTGAATTTAGAACTATATCAATCGAGGTACCATTGAATGTGATTCCTCTTTTATTTTCGATTTCAAATCAACAAAATCTTTGGATGTTTATGCTATTCCATAATATATTTTTGGATAGCAGAGTTGAAGGTGAGAAAATACTTCATTTATGTGTTCCCAGAATAGCTGCAGAAAAATCTTTAATCTCTGCCTCTTTCTAAGTTCTGTAAGAACCAATTGATTCTGAAATGACAAACGGTCAAGTTAATTATAAATTTTGTTTTTGTGTTAAGATTATATTGTTTAAAGCTAGCCTATCAGAACTACTAGCATAATATTAATTTGCAGCAAAGACCTTTACATGTAACAAAGTCGTCATTTTTATTTATGAATTGAAATAACAATTAGGCTTTATTGTTTATGTTACAAAACTGTTGACAGTTGCTGCCCTTTACTGGTTTGCAGCGGTACCACAAATCATAACTCGTGGTTAGTTGTCAAAGGTGTAAAGGTCTCCACATGCCATGCATTGTTCCAGATAACACATATGTGTGAAGATCAGCCAGGGAGCCATCTGAAATAACTCTTCTTGACCTCAGGACTCACAGAAGTGGTTCACTACTTACTGTGTATTGTCATTTCCCCACTTGAAAGTAGGTTCATCAGAATTTCCCATTTCTTCTTTCAATATTACCTTACATACTCAAGTGATCATCTGTGTCCTCAGTGAGTAGTGGTCAGTGAGTAGAGATTTTCACTGATTTTCATATAACTAATACATGACATATAATTAAGAGATGAGAGTGAGGCAAGCATTATAAATCATGATAAATATGTAATGGGCGCCACACCAAATGCATACTATAATACCATTGAAAAAATTTTCCACTATTTCAAAACAACTTTTAAGAGCATTATGAGCAGGTAGGGTGTTTTAATTTGTGATTTTTATCATAATGTTGCTTTGCAGCAGCTCTACAGCTACCGATATTATTTGCTGGTTATTCAGAAGTTGTTCCTTCCTGGCCACATATACAAATGATACTTAGTGTTTCCCACAACCCTAAATTTAACAAGTTTGATAGAACTGGACTACGGGACAATTAAGCCTTCCACTGTGACATTGGTAGTGATATTGTGGCTTCTAGGCTCTGTGGTACTCAGGCTCAGCAGCTTGCCAGCACCAGACAAAGTGTTCCAGTCTCTTATTCTTTAGCATTTTTATAAAGATGTGCAGTAAAACTGAGAATTTCATCCAAGTTTCCCTGGTTTGAATTCAGTACTGAACAAGGAACAGAGATGTAATTTGTAGAGTTTGTAAATATGTGGTTATGTGACATCCTAAGTGAGAAAATGAGATTCATTTTTGCTAAAACAAATACTATTTCATGTGTATCCCATGCCTTTCCCGGAGGTGCTCAAGATAATCAATTGAAGTCTTGAATTAAACTGCCTTTCCCATGAAACATTGTTTCCTCACTATTCATATCTTTGGCAATGACGTTGTAAAAAATGTTATTTCATCACATCATATTCTTTTTTGAGGACCCTCAGGAAAAATCCAGGCTGGTCTTATTACAAAGAACAGTGATACTTTTCCTATATCCTAGTTTTTTGTTTTTTTTTTTAATCTAATAGATACTATCAATTAAACTATAAGATTTTTTTTTTACTGTAAACTAGTAAGCTTTGGGAAAAATTTGTGGTACATGGACATTATGATGTGCATGTTAAGCCTTATTTCTCACTGCACTTTGTTTCTGCTCCCTTTTTGGGGTCATATTTTATATATTCTTGTAAGTGCCTGAAACCCTTTCTGAAATATAGTGGCAGCACAAACTAAAAAACAGGCAAAGGAGTTCAAAACAAACTTCCCATAAAAATATAGAAATGAAATCTCCATACAAAAATCAATGATATTAATAAAAAATAATACTGGCTGACATCAAGTGTGCAGAGGACTGTTCTCCATATCCAAAAATACATAATATTTTCCCCAAAAGACTTAAACAGTACAAATATGGTTAAGCCTCAAAGAGTTGCATAAATATGAATTAATGTGATTTGCTGTAAGTTTCCATCAGACTTTAAAAACAATATCTTAAATCTCTAGCCATGCTGGCCTCTTCCAACATGCCAGGGAGGCTAAGGGACTTTGTACTAGTTGTTTGTTCTTTCTGGAACATTCTTCCCCTAAATATCTGTGGGACCAGCTCTCTTTCCTCCTTAACTCTCTGCTCAATGTCACCTTCTCTGTGAGGTCTATGCTGACCACTCTATTTTGCACTACAACTGGTCCTCAACCTATCACTCTTAATCCCTACTATCCTGTTCTACTTTTTTCTTGTTTTCATATGTTATCCTCTTTCAAACATAGTGGATAATTTACTTATTGTGTTTATTGTTTATATCCTTTGTCCTCCATCTAGAATGTAAAATTCATGAGTTCAATCTTTGTTTGAACTCATGGTGAACTTTGTTCACCACTGAATCCCAAGCTCCTAGAACCATGCCCATATTATGCACTCAACAAATATTTTGTTGAATGAAGAAAAGGTATGTGCATGTAAAGAACACTTAAAGAAAATTGAAATTGTAAAGGTTTTATAGGACTTCTTATTCTTAGCTAATATAAAAGAATTGTTTAACTTAAAATTATGTTTGTATAAATAAATTCTGTCAGAGATCTCACCATTTCCTCACATATCTATTTTTTTTTTCTTTTTTATTTCAACAACTACCATTTTAGTATAAATCATTGTCTACCTGGCTTCATACAGTAGCCTCCCGTTTGCTCTCCCTGCTTCTACTATCTCTGAACTTGGATTCATTATGAACATAATTTCCAGAAAAATTAAGTTAAAAAATACGACACTATTCATGGATTTCCTCTGCTCAGAACTCTTATTGCTCCATATTATCTCTTGGGTAAATTTCATATTCTTCACTGGGAAATTCAAGGAGCACTGACCTTATTTTCCATTGATCTAATTTTCCAGTCGTATGCCCACAATTTCCAAGCATGATACCTTAACTCGAACGGCTCTGCTTCCCCACCATCTCCTAAAACTGAGTTGACTTCTGGGCTTCCCTGCCTTTGCTTTCGCTCAGTCTCATGCTGAAACTCCCTCCATCACTTATCTACCCAAACCCTAAAAGGTCTTCCTCCTCCCACCTCCTTCAGTGGAACACTCCCTGATCTTTAAGACCAATTGTATTCATTTTTCAGTCAGTTTTAAAAATTTGTATTTCAGTTTTTAACCTTACACTGTGTGATATTGTTATAAAATCATTAAAAGTTGTCTTAAGCATAGAAATTATAGCTTATACTTCTATATATTCCAGACTACTTGGCAGAGTATTAAATGTATTATAAATGGTCCCCAAAATGCTTATTTATTAAATAAATAAATAATAAATAAATGTAAGCATTTATGCTGACATACTAACAATGGAAGGGTCACTACTATAATATGGGAAGTAAATAATATTTGCAAGGTGTTTTTTTTTTTAACCAAATATCACATTTATTTATCACAACAATTCTATAAGATACTCAGCATTATTCCTATTATTCCCATTTTTACAGCTGAGGAAAGAGAGGCTCAGAAAGATTAAGCCCATTACCTAAGGTCAAGCAATGTATTAAAGGACTTGAATTCTGATCTTTGAGGATTTGCCAGTATATCATACTACATTTCATAATGACTTTAACTTGAATACACAGAAAATACATGCATATATATAATATGTACACATGCTTACATATAGTTTGACTAATAAGTTTTCAATCTAAAATGTTTTGGAAGTTTGACCTTTATGAAAGTATGATTATAATAATTCACAAGGGCATTTTGCATAGATATGTTAGCTAGTGCTGGTAAAGAAAGTCCAATAGTCACTGACTGATTTTGAAAAAAACCCAACCAGAATATAATGTTTAAAAGCTTTTAACACCTCATGACTGGATCTTACAGAAGGTCTCAGAGAAATGGTGTTTACAAGTCAAATAATTCACTTCTAGGAGAGATTTATGATAGCTTATGGCTAATACATATGTTCCAGAAATTGGGCCTTAGTGAACACAGTTACAAATTAACTGTATCATGTGGCAAATGCTTGATTTCTTCCTTTCTTAAAAATATGATTTCAAGGTCCCTGGCCTTCATTCTATCTGACCTTTCAGGGAATCAAACATATATCCCACTTAATTCTAATATATAGAAATTTATATACAACTTTTAGAAATCAGAGATCCTGTTCTATTATCCAAGAATGTGAAGAGTATATTTATTTTTGTCTCAGCTTTCATTTAAATCAATCCCAACCTCAAAGCAAGACTCAAAATACAAAAGCTAGAAGAAACCTCAAAATTTAAGGTGCTTCAATAAGAATCACCTGTAGAGGTGCTGATTCAGGAACCTGCTTTATAGCAAGCCCCCAAAGACATTTTAAGATAGGATTCCCATTTTGAGAATTTAGATTCATCTAACTCAACTTCCTTATTTTACAAATTAGGTAATTAAGGCCCAGAGAAGCAGATGACTTTTTCAAATTCACACAGCAGGGAAGTGTCTTAACAAGGTCTTAGTCTCTTGACTCCTAGTCCAGTGCTACTCACACTATTGCTCATTGGATTTTCTGAAAACATTTCTTTGAAGGATCCAAACATATAATGGTTGTAAACTAAACCACATTTAGATCAGTCTCAGATTTTCTGTGGCTGAAAGTCTGAGGTTCTGCTTCTCTGTGCTTAAAAGAGCTATGAGCATTCAGCTCTTCTTGATTATCAATCAGCTCTTAATATGAGGACAATTGCAACATCTTAACAGTAATATATATACCATGATATACGGTAACCGACAGTCTAGCTCTCCTCCTTTATTGCAAACTCAGCCTTCAGAAAATAGCTGAGGAGAGAGGTAGTTCCCTAAGTCTCATTTTACATAGATATCAAGAAAACTAGGGTTTATAAATGCAGAGGCATTTGGGAATATGTGGGGAGGGCATGTAACAAACAAAACCAGATTATTCATTGTTTCCTTATCACCAATACATCTCTTGACTTTTTGGTCATAAACCCTTAAAAAGCTTGATTAACTGTTCCATCGTCACTAAAAAAGAAAAAAAAAATCTGAATTCCGCTTTGACTTAGAGAAGTACTGGTTACTGTGAATATCAATTTGTTGCTGTTTCCTTCCATTATGCATAATGATTTCTAAATTTCTTGAAGTTTTGCATCTTTTTCTGTCCCGTTTCATCTTGTTCCCCAGTTCTTTTTGACAAATAGTTATTCTCCAACAGAAGTTTGAGGCACACTATTTTTGCTATTTAGGATAACAAAAATGCAAACCATGGTGGAATGACTGGGGACTGGTTCTTTTATCAAATGCTTAATTGGTGTCTATAATTACTAATTACTCAACTCTGTTATTCATGTGTGGCTTATCCCTGGTTAAATGTTTGAACCTTGGGTTTCCAGGTCTCCAGTCTGCTCTACAGCCACGTTCTCCTGCTGTCCGTGCTTACTCAGGGAAATCCAACTAATTTTAATACCAATCTAAGCACAAAAGCTCATTAGGAAGGTATATCTCCTGCCGAAATAAGGCATATAATGTATTCAAAAGCAAATATAGAAGTTTTTAAAATTATTTGCTGTTTTAGATTACTCTTCTTCTCTTAACACAGCGTACTTAGAACTGAATGGGCAGTATCTGATCCTATTAGCTTGAGACACAAAGTTTCCATTTTTGTAGGTCAATAATGGTAAATTTTTAGCGTGTTCGTATGTCTCAACCTAAATAACATAGGATACTTCCTTTCTCTTGATTTTCTCTTCTTTTGCTCTCAATTCTTATTACAGATTTTCCATGTCAAAAGCTCATAAGCACTCACCACAAAGGTCATCCATATGTGGCTGTGAGCTGCACTCATACCAAACTACATGGAAGTGCCAAAATATGCCCTATTGTATTAGGCCTCCTGATTCTGTTCCCCCTGCTTCCTGGTCAGAAGGCCTTTTGCTCCTTTGTCTGCCAGATGAACACCTACTCATCTTTTGAGATGTAGGTCATGTACCACTTCATCAGCTTTTCCCAGGATTCACCAAGGAGAATCAGACATTCTTTCTTTGGGGGTTCACCTGCTCCCCGTGGGTTTCAATCTCAGCTCCTATGGCAGCATTGCATTGGTTGTTTCCAAGTCCGTCTTCTCTAACAAACAGCCTGTAAACTATGGGAAGGGACTGCTATTCATCTTGTTATTTCTAATGTAGTCCCTAGCACATAGGAGGTGTTTAATTCATGTTTGAGAATGAGGAAAAAGGATGGGAGAGGGGAACAAGAAATAATTTCTATGATATCATAGGAACCTTACAATTGTGTTATTTTCTATGGGATTTCAAAGTTTGGAGAACTGACAGTTGAGTCTCTTCCTGGCTTACTGAAGTAAGAAGAGAATTCATAATGCCTCTGATTCCATTCTTCTCCATTACACATTGAGGTAGGATTTAAGAGAATTAGTCACTCACTGTAGGAGAGGGAGCCTTCTTGCCAAAGGAGATGGCAGCCCACTGGGAAGCAAAGGCCACCTGGCACAAACCCATCTTACTTACTAGAAGCCAACCCAGCTTATCTCCACTGTCTCCACTCAGCATAGAAGCTAAAGGATGGAAGCCACTGAGCTGATAAAAACAGCAGGCAAGGCAATCATTTCAGAACAGTAAAACCAAACTCAAAAGCAGAAGTCAAGAAAAGCAGGGAGAAACATCTGAGTAGAATACAGCTCAAATCAATGGCACCCTGTGATCTTAGGTTTCTCTTCTGTGTCTGCTATTTTTCTATTCTTGGACTATGTTTCGTCATGGATATTCTCACTGCAGTGGTCCACCGAATTTTAGTTCAGCCCTTATGGCATCCCACCCCACATTTATAGGACAGTACAAGAACCTCTTGCAGAAGCTGCTAAACCACAGAGGCTGGACTCTATTGTACTTTGGGCCAACTGCCTGATAGAGATCTTGGAAGTCCTGTACCATCATCTTAATTGTCTGCATCTTTGCCCCATCTTGCGTACAAAAGGAGTGTCCAGACTTCACCATTACTACTACATTTCTCTTAATCAATCTCTAGTATAATATTAAAGATGCACATTACAGTTAGTCTAACTCTCTTTTCCCACATGATAATACTCTGCCTTGAGAGTTTTGCATTGCCTCTAGCCCCTGGCAGGTGGTGTGGGTTCCATTAACATTTATTGAATTTAAGGGAAGAACCATTGAGACAGAATTCATGGAAAGATCTCTGAATTAGGCAAGGGTTATTACTCAGTCTTCCTTCATATATTTTTCTTCTCAATTTGGAAAGGCTGATGATTTTGTTGTTGGAGAATAACTGAAAACATGAAAATTACATTTGAGGAAATTGACACAGCTGTTAACTTTTGAGACTGAACTTTTCCAGCCAACACACTGGATTAATTGGGAGATCTCCTTTTCTCAAGAAATGTTGATGATCTTAGACAAACTAAGCACAAAAAAATACAAGTTCATAGAGGCTTACTGAGTTTGTTCAGACCACAGCATTATCCAAACCCATTGCTCAGATGCCTCTTTTTGTAGCCTTGGAAAAAAGATAAACTGTTAAACAAATATTGACTATGTGTTCTGAGTCTCAAAAAAACCAAAATAGGTTAAAAAAGGCTCAGGGTGTCATGATTTTGACAGATTTTACTGGTTGGATAAAAACATCTAGTGTCACAGTGCTCTGAAAGCATAAAAATTAAGAAGTGATTTCTGTTGACTTCTTATGGGTGAGATAGGTTAAACACAATTAAGAAAAACTATTCATGGTTCATAAAGTTGGAATAGAAAAGACACATGAAATACATATTTGACTATGACTAAAAAAGTTCATCTTTTAGGTTGGCATACTTTCTCCTGAAGAAAATATCAAAACCCACATTTTGTTAATTTTTTTCATGTTATTTTAACCAAAGCTTCTAATTTTATTATTTCCAAACTATTTCACACAGTGCCATATATTAGTAAGCACATGGGTGCTAAAGGTCATGTTCCTTGCATCAGTCATTAACTATCAATGGCTTATACCATCTGCTATTCTTCATGTTCTAGAATCAGTAACACAGTCACTATGTGTATTTTCTTATATTAAACAATATGTTCTTTGGTCTGCTATCGGTCCTCAGAAGAACTAAATGAGGTTGTTGATATACCTATGTTGGGCATCTTGATATTTGGATAATTTGGGCTTGTAAATTTAAAGTTTCAAGATAAGTGTACTTGGTACACCTACAACAGCAGGAAAATGCCAGTATCGTCAGTGATAGAGCCCAGTCCAGATGCTTAGGACTTGTGAGAAGTTTAAATGTCAAAATATTTAAGGATTAAAAAATCCTGTTAGGTAAAGAACTTCAAAATCTGTCAAAACTACACTGCTAATGACTCTGTAATAAAACGTGTCCCTGAGCAGAGTGGAGACAAGAAAGAGCTGAAGGTTTTACAACTACTAGGAAGGATGTTTCTACTGGGACACAAGCAGCAGTTATATGAAGCATCTATCACATAGTATACAACTGGTCAAATAGGACTTGTACCTGATTTGGATACTTCAGACATCTAAGTCTTAGTTTAATATAGTGGGAATTAGTTCCTGTTACCAAGAAGGCTATTACTGAGTCCTGGGAATGGGCAAAAATTATTTGCACCTGCAAGAAACATTTCTTTTGTACCTACTTTATGTCAAGTACTTGGCAGTATTTATAAAAAGACACATATCTTTTTGGACCAGATACATTGCAAACTACTGCTACCAGTTTGTCATATTGAAGTTACAAGTATTTAAACAACCCTGCCAAATCTCTAAAACAAAGGTTTTTAAGCAGCTAATAACCTAGAAAAATGAACAAGAGTTAGAGACCTAACAGAATTACAAATAGATGAAAATCTAAGTTGAAGAAGAATGAGGAATGCAAGGAAACCAGCCAGAGATCTGAAGTCAGAGAACTGAAAGATTAAATAACTCTCCTCTAAAAGGAGACAGAAAAAAGTAGAGTTGAAAGTTTAAATAAAAACAGAAAAATCATTCTTTCCAAAGAAAGTTAAATACATACACACACACACACACACACACACACACACACACACACACATACACATAGGTGGAGAAAGTAAAGGATGATAGAAAAGATGCCAAGAAAATACCTAAAGTAAATTTCTGATTGTTGTGTATTATGTAAACAAATGCACAAATATACATTCAGGAAAGCTGGTTTCATATGTAAATTCACAGATTCTCAGTTTGAGGAAGTATATCAGATCCACCCAAAGAGCTTTTTTGGAGAAAAAGTCCTTCCCACCCATCCCCACTAAGAGGAGAGATCATGATCTGGAGGAGAAGGGGTTTTAATATTGAAAAGTCTCCTCAGGGATTCAGATTTCCTGCTCAGAGTTTAGATCCATTTGTTTGGTTGGTGATTTACTGAGTATGAAAAGAAAAGAGCAGATGTTTGAGAGAAAAATTCACCTCTGGAAGACTATCACTCTTGGAGTGGGAGAAGCTACTTACCTGGAGAGGGTCCCCATGCACATATTGGACGTATTTCGGCCTGATGTCTGCTTCCTAGTCAAAGGGAACCTGGGAATGAGGGAAGTTATAGTATAGGAAGAGGGGGAAGGAGGTTAGTTCTGAGACTTTGACAGCTGAAAGGGAAATTTCTCCAGGTTGGGAGCCAATATCACAAAGATCCTGGTATATCCTAGACTCCTAAACTCTGCACAGGTTCCTTTCCTTTGCTTTTTACTGGAGAAACACCTGAAAAGATCAGACAAATCTGAGAATGGGAACTCAAAATGAGTTTTCCTGGCTTGAGAGAAAAGGGCAGGAGGAAAAGGTAAGGATGAGAGCTGTCTGTATCTCAGTGCTCAGGCCAGGATGCCATTGAGAAGTGAGGGGGCTGCTTGGGTGTTGTTTCTCAGGTTGTACTGGCTTCTCAGAAGGGACAAGGCTCTGGCAGCCTATGAGGGAGGGTTAGGTGGTGAGTGGCCTCTCCCTGTAATCAGGATATTTTGACCCTGGAGGAGCGTGGGCAGAGAGTGGACGAAGAGCCAGGCATGGCCACTGTCTAAGAATGCCTTTGAGGACTTTATCCCTGCAGATAACCCCTTTCTTCAATAACAGTGCTTGAATGTAGAGGTGGAGAGGAGGAAGGCAAGGAAATCACAGATTCCTGCAGTGGAGGGAGTCGAGGGAGAAAGGCTTCATCACGGCCTCTCAGGGGTTGGAGGGTCCAGGGTGCCTGGAATCCCCGTCTCCTTCCTGGCTGCTCAGGGCCAAGAAGGATCTGGTGATAGGCTCAGTTCAACACGCTTCTTCCCTATGCACCTTCTGCCACCACCCCACCACCCCTGCGCCCCGAGTCATGGCGAAAAAATGACCCCTCTGCACTTAGCTCAGTGCTTCCATTGTGAGGCATGCAGTGAGTGACCAAGTGTCCCCAATTGCCCATTTCTTACCCTCTGCTTTGTCTTTAACAAACTGGAGTTCGACTTCTCTCCTCCACACAGGACCCTGAACTGGCCCCCAAATCCAAGCAAATACTATAAACTCAGAACATGCTTTCTTTACAGTTTATCCCCCAAATTGGTGGACCACAGAGACACATTTCTTCTCAAACCAGCTGGTCACACCGTGGTTTACGCCCTCTCATCTGACCAACTTTCCCTACTGCTTATGCCCCTAACCATACAAAAGCCCGGTTTCTGTTTGATTTTGAGATGCTTGCAGATTTGTGAGATCAGAGCTTTCTCCCTATTGCAATAGTCTTTCTTTTTAATTAAAGTCTGTCCCTATGTAAGTCAGTCTGGATTTTTTTTCCCCCTTGACGTTAGTGTGTAGCTGAGAGTGATCCCGGGTAAGTTTGAGCCCCACTGCTGGGGAAGGAAGTCTTGGGGCGGGGGGCATTTGTCTTTCTCTTCAGAATGGCGAGGAGGCCAGAAAACCACAGCTCTCTCTTCAACTTTCCGAAGAAGAATGAATTTCTAAATAAGGAGGTTTGAGGCTTGCGCTGTAGGGGCCGCTGGCTGGGCAGGGGAATTGGTGGTTGAAAAACACCGTTGCGATCACAGCTAGGAGCGAGGGGTGTGCTTAGGAGCGGTTTTCGAGAGGACAGCCAGGAGTGAGGGATGGGACGGGCGAGGTTATGAGTGGAAGGTACGTGAAGAATTAGTAGAAATCGCGCTCGTGTGGGCAAGCTAGATGTGGCGGAGGTGAAGGGGAGTCGCTGAGCCTCAGTACCCCGAGGTCCTGGAGCGGCGGCAGCGGCGGCTAGAGCAGCAGCCGCAACAGCGAGGGGGACGGAGTTAGGACCGCTCGGAGCGCCCAGGTCTCGAGGTAGTATAAGGTTTGCAATCCTTCCACTTGCTGGCAGTTGCAGAAGATCTGCTTTTAAGTGAAACGTACTTGCCACCCCTCCAAGGGCTGTAGCTTCCCCCGGCTTGCTTCCTTCTCTTCCCAGGCCCTCCCTTGCGCTCACTCTTTGATTCGTACTCGCCCCTAAGTTTGCAGAGAGCTCGCTGCCGGCTCGGAGCCGGGTCCGGCCAGGAGCCGCGGGCGGGGTCGGGAAGCCAGTGAACAGCAATCCAGAAGCATCGTGGGCCATGTATATTTCATCAAATGGACTTCGGGTGCGTCGCGTCTCGCAACCATCAACGCTATGTGCAGTGACATTTCTGACTTGAGTGGAGGAATGCGCGAAGGAAGCCCGGACGAAATTGGTACTAGAGGATCTTCTTGGCGCCAATGCTAATTGTCCTGATTTATGTCCCTTCTGACTAAGCTCAACGTCTTCGTCTGAAATACAATGAAACCTGTGCCAAGCGGGGTAGAACCACCGGGCCGCTGGTTCTGATCCCCGGGAATCAGGAAATCGTCCTGCAGCTTAAAAAAATTAAAAAAAAAAAAAAAAAAAAAAAGGATAGAGGAAAAAATAGAAAAAAAAAATCCCTCAGTAAAAGTTTAAGGCGAGAAGTGGCAGAGGCAGTGGCGCGAGGAGGCGCGGAGGAGAGCCGGCAAGCAGAGGACTGGGCTGGCAAGACCTCCCGAAGGCTGCGATTTCATTATTAATATCACTATATTTTTGGAGGGAGAGGTACCTTTCTCATCTTCTCTTCCTCTCCGCCCGCCCCTATTCCCTCCCCCTCATCTACCTGTCAAAGTCACTGATCTTTTGCATTTCGGAAGAGGACGTCAACGGGAAGGAATTCCCCCTCTCGGCTAGGGCTCCGAGAGGGGGCTGCGCGCGGAGGCTCCCACCACTCCCCGGGGCCGGAGGCGAAGGTAATTAAGCGGCGGGTAGTGGCGGCCGGGCGCGGGGCTTCGGGTCCGCTGGGTCTTCTGCCGCCGCCGGCCAGGCGCAACCTGGACCCCGGGGGGTGCGGTGGCGGGGCCGCGGCGCTCGGGTCCACACCCCTAGCTCTCCCGCTCCGCCCGCTCTGAGGAGGCTCGGCGTAACAGCCGCCGCCCGCCCAGCGCCGCCCGGGGCTCCGCTGCCGAGGCCGCCGCCCGAGGCGCACCAGGCTGGGCTCGGCCGCCGCCCCGCGCCGTCGGCTGGGTTCCCGCCGGGCGCCTAGCGAACGGGCCTCACGGTGAGTGCCGCCGGCTTCCCCCTCCCGCCGCGACCCGCGCGTTCCGCCTTTGCCCCTCTCCCCGCCGGCTTCCTCCCTCCCTCCCCCCGACACCCCCCCTCCGCCCCCCCGGCCCGCCGCGCAATCCACGGGCGGGAGGGAAGGCTCCGGGTGGGCGAGGAACTTTGTGAAGCGCCTTGTGGAGGCAGCGCGCGCGCGCACACCCCGCACACTCTCACACCCAGACACAAGTCTTCCTGGTGTGCGCCCCGGGCAGGTTACATGTGTGTTTGTGCTGTACTCAGTGCCTGGACTCACAGATACACAGCTCGCTCTCCCCCCTCCCCACCCCCGACACCTGACCGCACACAACGCATCGGAGGGTTCTTTTTTTCTTTTTCTTCTTTCTTGCTTTGCCAGTTGTCCTTGCTTGGGGAAAAAACTTGCCCTCTTGCCGGCCCTGTGGAGCTGGTGGCCACACTGAGCTTTTGAAGTTCCTTTCTTTTAATCTCCTTTATTGGTGTGAGATTAAAGCATTACTATCCCATGTCGTGCAGCTGGGGAGAAGGGAAAATTGAAAGAGGGAAAGACTTGGTGTAGGAATGCTGTCTGGAATATTTTCTCAGGGGTTGATGGATTCGGCTAGAGACATTGAATTGCTCTCCTGTATGGATCTGTGGATATCTATATATAATACAAATAATACTGAATATTATTGGGCCCAAAATAACCAATTAAGTGATTCAGACACGGGAAAACTTAGATAAGAAAAGAAACTGCGCCCTCTGCTGTTTATTTTAGTAACCTCGCTCGGACTTTTTTTTTTTTTTTTTTTTTTTTTCTTTTTATCTTTTCCAGAAATCCACTCAGGAGGTTGTCATTTTACAGGGCAGGGGAGGAAAATTTCTAGCGGAGATTTTAAGCAACTTTATTTGGAAAAGCTGGAGGTAGCGTTTCCGTCCTCGCATCGGGTATAGATTTCCAGAGAGTAGAGGCTTTTGTTTCCCACTTCCTCCCCCATTCTTCCCAGGGAATGGTAATGGAACCACTCATTATCATAACAGTTTGTCAATCTTTGGAATGGAAAATTCTGAGTAAGATTCAAAATTCCACTAAACATATGGTGGATCTGGCAGTAGATTTGCTCTAGAAATAAGGCCCTATTTTATGACTGAAAATACTAAAAGTTTTCTTATCTTACAGAATTGGGGAACAAAACAGAAGAATCTAATAAAATCATTTATTCAAATACACTTAATGGTTCAGCTTGTTAGAAAAAAGTTTTCCAGAAATTTTCTTTTTCGCAGTAGGGGCAAGGTTTTTCTGATTTGTCTAGTCCTTGAGATCATCTCTAAAAAAAACCTTGGGGAATTAACAACCCCAGGTTTCATTAATTAAGTATTTTGAACTGTAACTTTGACTGCCTTAAATGCTCCCCATCCCTTTTCTCTTTGGCAAAGGAAAATCAGCTCCATAACTGTTCAAGATTCTTTTGGAAGATAAGTAACTTTCAGTTTTTCATTAAGATGAAATTTGGTTCTTTGCATGTGGATCAGCTTGCAAAGAAACAATGTCTCAAGTAGTTCACACAGCAGGTTGTCCTAGCTTAACATACCTAAGGGATCTATTTTCCTTTTCTTTTCTGGGTGCCATGAAATAAGGTCTATTTCACCACTGAAGACCAACATGAGGGAATTCAAAATTCCATATAGTTGGCTATTAATTTGGTGATACTTCCTATTGTGAAATTTTAAAAGGATAATCTTAATATTTTGTAAGAAAACAGTTGATCTTATATGCACATAAGGCTGTTTTTCCTATTTTTGTTTCGTCAGCTTTCACTGGGTAGGTGTGCTAAAATGATTCAGGTTAGGTTTTTTAGGAGGAGGCTAATGTATTTTGCTGTTTCCTTTTGTATATTTGTAAGTGGTGCATATACTTGTCTTTGCCTCTGTTATTATTCTGAAAAAACATCAAGTAGTAATGTTAAAAAAATTAAACTATTACACGTTTAGTTGATATGCTTTCTAACTGTTGTAAGGATTTGTAGAGAGAGTTTTAGAGTTACAAAAACACCAAGTCACTTGGAAAGAAATAAAATTTCATACAACTCAGAAAATTAATTGTATGTTAACAGAAAAACGTGTGTGTATGAATGTGTGTGTATAGGTCAGTAAGAGATTTAGCATACTTTTAAAAATAATTTTATCTTCAGAATCCAGAGTTTTGTTTCAAAACTTTAGGTGGGTGTAGATTTTCTCAAAGATGTATTCGAAACCTTGGATTTCTGAACTTCTCTACATGACAATGAAAGATTTGTTGTTCTATATTAATGAAATAGCATATTTATTCTACACTTAGCTGATTCTGAAATAATTTTATGTATTATCCCATCCCCAAACATCCTGCAAAATATATGCTGTCTAATTTCCCTAATCATTAGTCTCTTGGTGAAAACAGAGATCTTCCAAATCCTAAGGTGTGTTATTTGGTTTTATTAAGAATCTCATGATAGGCAGTTGCTCATAATACCCAATCAAGTATGAGTAAAATATGCCAATGATATTGCAGTACATGTTAAATTCCTTATATCTTGAAAGGCAGTTAAAAGGATAGAAGCAAATTAAGATGACTCCCATCTCCCATTAAGACGACTAGAAAATGCTTTCTTCACAACAAATAAATGCAAAGAGCATTCAGTATATGTTAAGTATCTCATCTAGTCAATCTCGTTATGACAGTGTTGGAAGCTGCTAATTTTGATAGGTTATGGAATTTGGATATGTCTTTATCTCCTTATATTTTTCACTCAATGGAATATGATTATAGTCAATGTTCTTTTTGTTCCTTCCCATTCAGAAACATGCATATTTATAAAATTCTTAATGTCTATGAGGAATGAGTCAATAGCTGTCTATTTCAGGTGCCCCTGAAGAGCTGAGTATTTATGGAATAAATAGCCTACTATCACCACCCCCTCCTCCTAGCGAGATTATACAGTAAAACAAATGCCGAGAGCCAGCTAGAGTTAGTGGATTTACTGTCAATATTTTCCTCTCTGTTGATGAAATTGTCAGTTGTTTTTGGAATGTAATTGTCTATAGTTTTGATCATTGTTACTTCCATGTAATGTTTAGGAGGCTTCTTTTCTAATGAAAGAAAGGAGCTGTGAAATACCTTCTGCAAAGTTAACCCAAAGTGGAAGGGAATTAGCTACAGAATCCTGGAAAAAAGATATGTTCCTTGTATGCAAAGCCATTTTATAGCCCATTTTAGTCCAGATCAGTAACATCTATCAACTTGAGGGCATGATGTAACTTTGTATTTTCACAGCGGCTTTGCAAATTTATATACCAGTCAGAGGTCTATGGAGTACTCATGGCATATTAATGGGTATTTCTATCAAAGAGGACTTCCCAGAACTTTAGTGCACAGGTAGAGATGATAGCACTATTTGATTACAGTGAGTTCCCAAGGTTCGCAAAGTAAAGAACTAGAACCGGGGCCGCGCACAGCTCTTCTGAAGCTGCTCACATTTACGTGATACAAACACCTGAGACAAATTCAAAGCCCACGTTACTTGGCAATTAGTTCAGTTATGGGCAAGAAGGGATTGGTTTAGTATATTAAATCCCCAAATATGTCATTGACTGTCCTTCTCATAATTGGTTTGCCTGGCTATTTGCTGTGATGACCTAGCTTTTAAGAAGCTATTGGTGATTTTAACCTAGTTGAAAGCATAGCCAGATGGGAACTGGTGCCATTAAGTAAGAGAGGTTAAGGGGTAAATAATATCCTATTTTAAAATCATTTTATTTTCTTTGAAAACTCCATAATTATACTTTAATAGAAAACTCCTGATTTTGACAGAGGCTTCTTTTCCATTGTGTGTCATGGAAGTTCACAGATTTAATTTCTTTCTAATTTTAAATTAAGAGAATTTTCTTTGAAATGTATGTGGCACTGAAAAGTAAGGCGATCCTAACGTGAAGGATCCGCACTAAGTGATGCTACAAACATAAAAGTTGGAATGAAATCAAATAATTACGTTAAAGAACAACTTAGTGACCCTCTCCTCCTGATCTGTAATATGCTGTGGTCAATATCTTTTTCTGTGTCAATGGGAGCTCATTAAATGTAAATTCTGCAGACTGACTGAGCCATGCCATATTAGTGCTTGCCAAAGCTTGAAATTTTTAATACATTAATAATATGTCTGTAATGTAATGGAAAACTGTTAATCACAACTGGTTATGTGCCAGAAATTTAAGCTATAATTGGCTGCTTCTTGTCAAGAATGTCTGTCGCACAGCCCTGCAACCGCCTAATATTCAAATGTCTTGCACTCCTTTGCATTTTTCTTTGTCAGTTTCCTAAATTCAATCAATGATGTAGTCCAAAATTCTGTGTAATGACCATCATTATAATTCTGGTGTACCTTAATGAGAATTCGTTACACTGGGATTGCTGTTGTGTCAGGAAATAGTAACAGGTTCCCATACATTTCCCTAGTGTCCAAATTTTTAACATACATATATACGGTCATCCTTTATTTTGTGATTCAAGTGAGGCAAAAGGTGGATGAAGACAGTAGCCAAGAATAAATAGATTAGGGGTATAGTATTTATTGATTAAAAAATGTGACGATTAATCTCAGAGAATTCAAATATATACTTAAGGTCATATTTAAAAAATAATATTAAAAATTAGCTTGTAGTGCTCACTCATTTCAAACTCAAAGCAGTTCATTACAGGTCTTCAAGAGTGTGTGGTTCTTGATAAATAAGTTGTTATGTATTTGAAACTAAGAATTTAAGTTAATAATTTCTGGTGTAGTAGATTTTACACTGCTTCAGTTATAAGGCCTACTTTCCCCTCCCCTTCATCCCCCCCTCCAAAGTGTTTGTTCTTATTATAATAAAGTAGTAAATGCAGTTGAAAAATGCATCTAGAAAATGTAAATTTATATTATTTTAATACTTTTTGGATTATTGTCAAAATGTCCGCTGTTTCTGAAAATATCAACTTAAATTACTAATGAATCCCAAAAAAGCAGAAGGCTGTAGTAGCCACAACACATGCTTCTCTGTGATTTTTTTTTTTTATGGTTTAGATTTCAAAATGTACTCAACACTATATAGTCTTTACAAGAAAGTGGCAGATTCAAATCTGTAGTTTATACATGTTTAGACAAACTGCTAATTATTGCTTCATAGTAACTCAAATATTCAACACTTTTCCTAATAGAAAATATCACAAATTACAGCAGTATGATAACATTTTATGAATTGAATATAATGAAAATTGCACTTGTATCCATAAAGCAATTATTATAAATTACTTTGCTATGGAAACACAATTCAGCCATCTGTTGGCATTTCATAGTCTCTGTGGCTTAGTTCATTTTAAGATGGTACATTATTTAAATATAGTGAATTCCTTTTATAAGATTTTGTGAGGATAGTGAACTTCCATATTTAAACTGCTTAGTGTGAATTGAAGGGTCTATAATGGTATTTCCTAAAACTGTAGGCTTTTTTGTCCTTTTACATTTAAAAAATAGTTAATTATTGGGACTATGACAATATAAACTAACTAATTAAGCAAATACACTTTTCTTATACCTGGATTCCAAATATTATAGTTTGGATTTAGACAGTGATTTCTAAAGAGAAAAGTTGCCAGTTAAACTCACCAATGACTTGTACTCATAGTTATGTAGGCTGTATTATCAGTTAACCAAAAGTACTTTTAAACAGTAATTTTTATTTTCTCTTAGAATTAGTGGCATATTATTCTGCTTCATGGCCTGTTAACTCACCCTCAGCTCCTTTTATATGTGCATTTTAAATTGTGCGTTTTACTACAGAGCTTTTAGTTTTAAAGCAGCATATAATATTCGCCTTTGGGACAAATTCTCTTCTTCTGTTACAGAAAGTAACTGCAAATGCAGATGTAATAGCTATAAAAAGATATAAGAGAATAGAAAATTCTTACGAAAAGAAAATTTGCTCCTCTGGTTTTATTTTTGAATATTTTTTCAGGGAGCCAAGTTATCTTTACCACTAAATGCAACTAAACAAAAGATGCTAAATTCTTCCAATATAATGAGCAAATACAAAGGGACAGGCTCGTGCCAACAATGCCGGTTTTCACTCCAGTTAACAAAAGCTAAGAAATGTACAAGGAATTTGTAGATTTTTAGGGTCTCTTTGCTAAGAGACAAAAGGCATAGAAGTAGTTATCACTTCTTTGTCATTGTTATAAAAGCGCTCATTTCCCCCATTGTACTCCTGGAAGATTTTCCAGCACTGCAATATCTGAGACGTGTTTAAATCTAGCTGCTTGCTCTCGGTTTTGTCAAGATGGAAATATAATTTTTGAAGCGAAAACCTGTAACTCACCTGGAACACAAACATCTGTCTTTGTTATGGAAGTGTTAAATCCTTCATTTCAAAATTCTCCCCAATGTGAATGATTTCTGTGGTTTGCTCATTCTAGCAAAGTAAAGGTTGTCCATATTACACCAATTTGCTTCATATTGCATCAAACCTCCCAAATGCCAACATATCATACATTTTGTAATGCATTGATTGTGGGACAATAACTCTTATTTTTATTGTTTCTAAAAGGGTGTTGGTGCCAGAAGAAAAGAATGATTGATGGGAAGCAGACACCGAGCTATAGACACTCATCCTTTTGCTTCAGATACTGATACCTCAGTGCGCCTGAGCAACCCTTATGAGCCGTAAGCATCTAGGATCACCCAGGGTTATTGGATGTACAATAGGAGAGCCATCATTTTGCTAAGTCATTATCTGCTGCTGGACATCTTTTACAAAAACCAAACTAGACCCAAGTCTAATAGATACGTTCTAAGACAATGAAAAAGCTGCAAGTTGTTGCTAATGCCTAATGCACAAGTATGCTAGGTTTCCACCAAAGTCCTCAATATACCTGAACACGTGCAATATCCGAATCCTTCACTTTTAGTTTTGGAATCTACTTTGAAGTCTCATCCTCTTTTTTTTTTTTTTTTTTTGTTAAAGATACAAACCTACCTACGTATAGACGTACATGTATATGTAAAATAGAGACCACAGATAAGCAAACCCGGCTTTTGTTACCACGAAGATTGCCAAGAATTTAGAGATGTATTTGTCAAGATTCCTGTCAATTCATGCCCTTTGGGTTACAGTGTCCTCAGTGATGCAGCCCTACCCTTTGGTGTGGGGACATTATGATGTGTGTAAGACTCAGATTTACACAGAAGAAGGGAAAGTTTGGGATTATATGGCCTGTCAGCCGGAATCCACAGACATGACAAAATATCTGAAAGTGAAACTGGATCCTCCGGACATTACCTGTGGAGACCCTCCTGAGACGTTCTGCGCAATGGTGAGACAACCTTTTTGAATAGACTATTTCATGTTAAGTGTGGGCATGTTGTATATGCACACAAATGTGTTAAGTGTAAAGACTCAACTCAGGTAATAAGCTGAATCTGCAAGTGGCAGATCTGTGCTAAACAGGCTACCTTCATTCTCAGTGGAGGCCTGCACCACCTGGAATTACAGTTTGCACAGTGTGATTGATGCACTGGAACTTACCTTCCTGCAAACCAAAGGTTTCACTGAGACAAGTGTACTGAATATAAATTATAAAAAAAAAAAGTCCACTGAAGTTTAAATTTCAGATTGGAGATTGGGAATATGATTAGGCTATATGTGATATCATAAGAATAAAACCCATTGGTAAACCAACTTTAAAAACACAAAGGTTTCTATACATACATATTTAAATTAAGGCTAGTCCCATGTTCCATAGTTCAAGGCTAGAGTAGATGTCCTGGTTTTCCTCATCAGGAAACTGCTATGGTTTGGAAATCCTTGGTTAGGAGACCAGTGAGAAGGAAAGCAGAAGAGGAGACAGGGGCTAAAGCCTCATGAGAAGCTTTTCCAGAAGAGTCTTTTTTGTCAACTTATGCAGCCTCTTGTTTACAAGGGTTGTGGTTTTCCATAGAAAAGTTTGGAATATGGAAAACATGTTTATTGAAAAAGTAATGATATGGAGCATACAAATTCAAATACTCTCCTTTTGATAAGCAAAGCTAGATAATTTGTTGTTTTCATAGTATATATATAAGTCTTTTTCTGAGTGGAAAGGTAAATGGGATGTGAAAAGGTAATATAGGAGTGACAAATTGAATTTTCACTAGAGATGTTGCTGAAAATATACCCATAAGGTATTCGTAAAGAGTTTGGTGATTGAAATGATGTAAATCAATGTGCTAAAGAATTCAGACAGTGTGTTCGTTTGGTTTATGTTGTTGTTGTCTTTTATTATAGGTGGTCTTTATTTGATACAGGAACTGTTGTGGTCCCATTTTTCACCATGTAACAGATGTAATCTTATGGCAGATTTTAATAGTATCCTTACCTGACTTTATTATCTTGAACTTGGCCTGGCATTTTCCGGGTAGTAAAACTATTAATCAAAGTAGCACCTGTTCACAGTCCCTAGTGAGTTCAATTAGCATAAGATCATCTTAGACCTAGCACTGTAGAAGAGGTTTTGTAATAGGAAACAGTTCTGAGCACTAAACAGTGCTTTCACCTAAAAGCTAAGGGCTTGCCATTTTTCAGAAGTGCCTTTGGGGACTGGTTTGAATTATAGTCTAAACCTGATTTTGTGGAGAGTGAGAAAAAGAGCTTGGCTATTAGGTGTCACTATGACTAAAGTGCTCTGAAAGACTAAATATTTCAAAGAGAGGACCGTCTCTCTGGGTAGCAGGTATGTGCTTTGCAAAGAAGTTGCCTTTTAGAAACCAGAGACTTCCAGAAGAAGAGTTTATTCAAACACGTTAGGAAAACTATAATAAATCTGTAAAAGAGCAGGGACATTTTTTGGCTTTATATAAGGTTTTTAATAATCTCTCATAAAAGGTCAAATTTAAGATCTCATTGCAAATCTGGGGTGAAATTGCTGTTCAGGTGACAGGTTTGGCCCAGAACTCCTTAGCAGAGGATGAGTTCTGGGCCAAATCTTCGTATTATTAAGAACACTCTAACTCTATATATTGGTTTGCATGCACTTGTAGCAATATGCCTCTTCTGGAATTGTTTAATAATTTACAGATCTAAGTAAAATAGCAAAGATCCTTTTTCACAGTGCTGTTTGTACTTGCATAGGCCCTGTATGATGTGTTCAACATGTGATTTGAACGTGCAGCTTCCCTGGTGTCAGCCTCTGGCAAGAGAACGCTTGCTCAGCACTGCTTCTGTCCGTCATGTTGAAGGGTTTACTTGGGGTCTTTAGCATGCCTCTTTCTCCCATCCTGAGTGGGAAAGGGTGCATTATAGAACTTCTCATGCCTAACTTTTACAGTGACATGGTCTAAGGTCCTTAAACAAGCCAATTCCTACCAGTTTACTGGCTAAGTGATGTTAGAGACCAAAAGAGAAAAAAGTGAAAACGATATCCCTCAGCTTTCTCAAGTGCAGTAATATGTGTACTTTACATGTTTATGTGAAACTCCACAGGACTGTGTTTTAAAAGGCTACATCTTACTGTGATACAGATATTCAGAAGTCTTGGTGGGTTTAAGTTTGTCATTGGACAGAATTGTTTTCCATGGGAGAGTGTGAGGTTTGTGAGATGTTACCTATCAATGCTTAATTTGGACTCCTTAATATACATTTGATTGGCATAACAGGTTTAATAATCTATACTTTAAATACATAGTTTGAGACTATTTGTATGCATATTATATACCAAGTCAAAGATAGTGACCTAATATAGCAGCATTTCCTCTCTGCAGTTTTGTATTTTCCATAAAACTCTTTAGTGTAAGGTTTCCTGACACAAGGCTGTAAAGGATGCTGTCATATCAGACCTGTTTAGGTGCTCCTTAGCCCAAGGTCTAATGGGAATCCATCAAGTCATTTGTGTTATGACTTTCACATTCTCCCCTCCTTGACACACGCATCCATACCTGCTCCTGCAGAGTCGTTATGGCCTATTACATCAGGGCAGCTGCCACATAAGCACAATCACTGCTTAGCCCTGATATGCAAATGTTTGCTGCAAAATGGTTTCAGTAATCACCTGCTCAGCTAGTGACACCCTTATTAGCTGTGACTACAGCAGTTCTGAGCACCGAGGGGACATTTGGTCAGAGAAATACCCTATAATTCCCATAGCCAATTTATCTTATATAAAGTTGAAGTTCATCGGCAATGCACTGAGAGTTTGTATTGCTGCTTTTTGCATTGCCTCCGTCATTATATGCCAGTGACCATCCATGAATGCTACATTTACTTTAGAGTGAAATTTTAGGGAAAAAGGACCACATGATTCCATTTAACAGCAGATCTCTGTTTATTAACCTGGATAGCCTACTTAATAACTCTTTAATATCTAGTGATTTTAAATTTTTGTATAGTAATAGTACCAGCATTTTAAATATTAGTTTTATGGGAGGTTCTGCCATTTCTACTTATGATAGTGAAATAGGGGAATAGAAATAGATATAGATATACACATATACATATATATGCATGAATTTTGTATATTGAGGCCATACATTTTCTTTTTAGTTTAATCTGATATATTCCTTGTAAGTTGTCAGTGGCTAAAAGAACTCTGTTTTTGTTAAGGGGGAAGAATCTGAAGGGTAGAAGAGGGTTAAGCATTTTTTTTTAGGCTGACATAACATGTTAGTATAGATCATGTCCTTCCTTCAGCCACGTAAAAGCTTCAGGTAGCACAGCTTTGTCAGAAAACACAGACCATCTAGTGACTAGAATTTGTTTCAATTTGCATAAAGAGCAAATAGGATGATCTGAACCTGTGTGTAAAGCTGAAGTGACAACACAAAGTTATGACTTGTTCTTTGTGTTTAGACAAACTTAGCTGTCATATCTCCACGCAACACCCCAGTGGCTTAAAAATGGCAAAATTATCTGCAATTATCTCCAGCTTGCAGCTCATTTTCTGGATAAGTTAAACAAAAAGCTTTCAAAAGAAGCCTACAGACAGAAGAAGTCATGGGCGTTTGTACAATTTATGGCACAGAAGTGCTGATGTCGGTAGAAATGTGAGCCCTGGAGTGCACCTATGGATTTCAGAGCCAATCAAATCTAAATTAGGAAACAAGGATTATTAAAAAGTCTTCTGTGCATGTAATTTTGCCATAATATTCTGAGGTGGACATTAAATGCTTCCCGTGGAGACCTTTGGCATAATTAATGCAGCACGCCTTTAATTACATGTAGACTCATATTACTAAAAAATGGAGAAAATAAAGCACTCTGAGGTGTAGTTAACAATACCCTAGTTATGTTTACTGAAATAATTAAAAGAAAGGGTATAATTTTTCTAAATAAAATGTCAGAATTTGAAATGAAAATGGATTTTCTTTAGGAAATGTACTAATGTGTGCCTGTGCTCTTGATAGGCATTTATTCAAGCACCATAGCAGGTCTATTAATGATCATTCCATATTGTGCTGTTTCCAGATAGACTCCTATTAAGAAAAACATTTTTAATTACTGTAAGCATTGTGGATAGAGCATATTTCATTATGTTCAAATGGAATTTACAAAAGTTGTACAAAGCCTTCATGTTTTATAATTTTAAAGGAACCCAGTGGGATGAATGAGTGGTGACGCATAGTCTCAGGGCTATCTATAACTTACATTTCTGATTTGGCATCGGCTCAGGTTGTGATCTGGTGGCTATCAGGTGGCTTTTGAGAAGTTAATTTGATAAATTTAGTTACGTTTTCAATGTCAAGGCATTAATATCAATTTTCCAAAAACTGGAAATGACATTGATTTACATAATAATCAAATAATCCTGCACTCTGTTCACGTGAAACATAATTTAATAAATGAATGAAGTTTTAATAACGGTGACATCTTTCATTTGAATTGATTTATCCCTTAATTATGCCAGAATAGAATTTTTAAAAATCTTCAGTTCCTTCATTATTAACACTTCATTGTCATTTAGTTCATTATTTAGACTTACTTCTTAGAAAAGTTTAATTTATGTTTGCAGTGAATTAAGTTCCACAGAGATCAATCTTTCTCATATGTCGCTATATCAAGTATTCCCTTGTTAAGGAGCCAACAGTAGCTCCTTATTATCTATTGCACCAAGTCTAAAGAACTCTACCTGGTTTTTAAATCTGAGTGTTTACAACCTTATTTCCCATTACTTCCCATCAGGACCCAATGGCATTTCCAAGGGATTTAAGACTAGCAGTCTCATTGGAAGGGGACCACTGGATTTGGATTGAGGCTGCATTGGCATAGCATGCATGATTTATGCAGGAGGCCTTGAGAGGGAGCTGATAAATATTATGGTGGGGCTAACCAAACCTAAAACCACCTCATGTCATTCATTGTTCCCAGACAGTGTTCTCTATGTGCACGGGTACCTTTGTCTCTGTTGAGCTAATGCACAAATATTACTATAGACTACTGTATGCAGTGTGAAGTGAACAGAACATATAGCACGTGCAAAACCTGGTGGTGGTGGTGAGAATCAAAGTCAAATAACATATGGTCCCTGCCCGCAAAGGAAGTGAAAAAGAGTCCTAAGCAAAATTAATACGAAGTGGTGTGTAGACAGAGGATGGGGACGAGGATGTAGAGGTAAGACCAGCACTCATAGTTTAAAGGTGAAACATTATTTTGCTGCCTATTAAAGAGCCACTTGGAAAATATTGTCTGGTAGCCAAGTGCCTGATGTTAAACTGTGTCTGAAGAAGACAAGAAAAAAGACTAGGTGCAGCAGATGGACCCACAGCATTTAAATGACAGCCTGGTGGCCTGGTTAATGGTAGATTGACACCTTATATCTGGCAAGATGGAAGAGGAGCAAAGATTCATAGAACCTGATGAGTTAGACCTGTATATATATGTATTTCTCAACTTAGGAGATGCTGAAGTATGCTGCATAAGATAAGCATGGCTCATATACCTGGCGCTCCAACTTTACACAAAGATTAGGAGGAGCATTTAACTGAATGCACAAATACAAGATTTTAAAGGTGAAACATGAGACTTCAACATAATTACTGCCTTGTAGTGGACCAATTTGAATTACCTCCTTCAGTTCCCCAAGAGGTAGCCTTGTCTGCTCTAGAGGAATATCACTTGAAAATATGAGAACTAGTGTCCTAAAAAACCCATAGTCTCTCTGGATTGTTTTGGGGTCTCTCAGGCATATTCTGTAAACTTTTGGTGGTGGTGGTGGGGTTTGTTCTGCTTAGCTCTGGAACTGTGCGTGGGTCTTAGTCTGGCATCTTGATCCTTTGACGTTAATGACTAGTGTCATCGCACAAGAAGTCCCTTGTCTCATGTTTTTCTCTACCAGGAGAAGCAGAAGACATTCCTCTTGCCTGGAATAGTCTCCACTTATCCCAATTCCACCCATCCTTCAAGGTCTGTGTCAAGTTAGTTTCTCTGTATACTTCCTGCCAATTTCAGCTCTTATCATTCTCTTGACCTTTTAACTATGTGATTAAAATATATGCCTATCTATCTACTCTACTATACTGTACCATTTAGCACTTCATTACATCTTATTGATTTATGTACCCACATACACATATGTTTCATGTGTTTACCTTATCCTGACTCTTGGTCTGGATCACTACCCTTTAAGTGAGATAATATGTGAGACAGCCTCCTGTACTCTCTGATGCAGAGTAGGAGCTCAACAGAAACTATGTATTATATTGCTTTTCTACCTTACAGCATTTATCATATTCTAGGCAACAAATAAATAATAACATGTTTTTAACTGATTAATTGATCAGTTGATTGAATATAGTATTTGATTTTCTGGAATGTTTTCTATTTCTCGAGGACTTTTATCATGTATCTGGTTTTTCCCTCTGTAAATTAAGAGACAACTAGAAAAATTTAGCTAATCCATTTGGGCAGCTTATAATGATGTTCTCAAACGAGAGGTGGGAGAGAAAAATCTACTCTGAGTTTCAACACTGAAAGTATGTATGAAGGATTCTTTTTTCCATTTCTAATTGAATCTTTTAAAAAATATTTTTCCAAGTAAAAAATTTGGAAAAGATGAAAAACCTAACACTCAACATTGAAATCATTTTGTCATATTTCTTAAAAGTCTCTCTCCCTAAATATTTGGCTGGCCAAAAAGTTTGTTCTTTTTGGCCAACCCAATATAATATACATTTTGTTTTACAAAATTGGAATCATAGAATCATCAGATATAATTTTTCATCTTTTTTCATTTACTACTATAGCTTTATCATTTACTTAGATCATTTATATGTGCTTAGAGAATATGATTTGATAGCTATAAATATCCTATTATATGGATATATAATATTTTATTTAATTATGCTCCTACCTTGATTACTTGATGTTATTTTCATTTCATTTTTTTTCTATTGGTTATAATGCTTTGATGAACATGTATCAGTATAGTTTTCTTTGTTAAACCTACCCTTCTTCTCCCATATTCCAAACCTCCCATATTAAATGCACATGTTTTTAGGATGGTGAGCTCATCATATTGACTTTAGTTGAGGCTAAAGGGTTGGGCTGTATTCTTTTGCTCTCAAGGGTGGAATCCTACTGAATGGAAGGGGCATTCTCTGTGTGAATCTTGGGGAAAGAGGTGTTGGGCTTAAACCAAGATGTAGGACTTAAGCAGGCCCCCTCTCAGTGGGCCTTGTTCTCTTTTGTCTGGACTTGGGAGAGCTTCTGGAGGTAGAAGGAAGACAGCTTCTGCCACATGGTAGAGAGCAAAGTCAGGAGACCTCTTTGGGAGCAACAAGCTGAAGATGAGCAAATTACACCTTGTAGACTATACCTGTGGCTTTAAAACTTGCTTTAAGTTGATCCACAGTGAGAAATACATTTTATATTGGAACACAGTAAACACACACTTATCCACACACACACAACAAAAATAAAAGCTTTGCAGAACAGTCCTTACCCTTTTATATGTGCTATGCCCTCTGATATTTTTTTTCCTTTATATTCCTTTTTCTTCTTTAACAAATAATTGAAAATTACATATTGATGGTTGTGTACAAATTATAAGGAGCATTGTTTTTGAACCTTGCATAAATGGAAAAATAGTGTACACATTATTATATAGCTTCTTTCTTTTAAATTTAACATTATATTTTTGAGATATACTGCTTTGTAGTATTCTACCCTATGGATATTTCTTTAATCAATCTTCTATTTATAGACATTTAGGTTGTTTGGTTTTTATACTTTAAGGCTCTTAACTGGTGTTAAACTGTCCATCAGAAAGATAGTTTATCTATACTTCCTCTAGTGTTTTATGAAATGCCCTAGTAGCTAGATCCTCATCAATACTGGGCATTATATTCTTTTTTAAAAAATTGATTGATTGATTGATTGATTGCCGCATTGGGTCCTTGTTGCTGCGCACCGGCTTTCTCTAGTTGCGGCGAGCTGGAGCTACTCTTAGTTGCGGTGCGCGGGCTTCTCACTGCAGTGGCTTCTCTTGTTGTGGAGCATGGGCTCTAGGCGCGCGGGCTTCAGTAGTTGCGGCTCACGGGCTCTAGAGCGCAGGCTCAGTAGTTGTGGCACACGGGCTTAGTTGCTCCTTGGCATGTGGGATCTTCCCAAACCAGGGCTCGAACCCTTGTCCCCTGCATTGGCAGGCAGATTCTTAACCTCTGTGCCACCAGGGAAGCCCATGGACATTATATTCTTAAATTTTCTGCTGATATAAGGCCTTAGCAGATAAATTACATAGTTTACCAAAAAGGATATTGATGAAATTATCCTTATTCCCACCACCTTTTCTGCTAAGATAATAATTTTTAAAATTTGGCATTGATATACAAACATATTGGAAGGGGAAAATGACATTTCATTTTTAAAGATGTATTTATCTGCTTACTGGAAAAATTGAGTTTTTAAATATGTTTCTTGGCCATTTAAATTTTCTTATTCCTAACTGTAGTAGTTTTACTCCTTTGTACTTTTTGCCCCTTTTTTAACTTTTCTATTGAAGCCAACAGTTAAGTTAAAAGATATATATTTGGGCCTTTTAAACAGACACCATTGTTTGTCAGTTGATCAAGTTCAAAAATGAGTATCCTTTCTTCCAGAGGAATAGGTCTTGTTTCAGAGACTTTTCCACACCCTTCATTTTGTGGAAATTTTACGTAATCTTGCACTGGGTTTTGGTGGCATGGGGGCTGTCATCTCAGGGCTAGGAAATATTCATCTGAGTGCCCCCTCAAGTCTTTTGTTTCTAATATAAAAACTTTGAGAAGTTGTCATTTACCCTCAGTAAAGCGTTCCTTTTCACTTAGAATCAGTCTTTTGGGAGAAGTTGCATACTGAAACATATTCCTTATATAAAGTGGCTGGTGTGAAATCTGCTTTGGTTTTAATTCACCAGACCAATGGGCAGACTAGCTTTTCATGTGCCATTTTTAGATTTCAGAATTTCCTTGCTTACAAAAGGGGGAAAGGATGAAAGTTGTTTCACACAGCATCATACTGGAAAAGAACTTACTGAGATTGGCAGGTTGTAAGTTTCTTCTCATCTTTCTGGGAATAGATAGATTCTCATAGTATCAGTTCCATGAAAATTAAAGACGCGAGCTGAGGAAGAAACCAAAATTGGTTTTCAATTTTTGACCTACTTTGGAACTGACTTCTAAAATATTAAATGACGGATTGAGCTGGATGCTGTTTTAGCACAAAGAAATAGCCCTTTTTCATTGTTCATGTCTGAACAATGCTTTTGCACCATTACATATAACTTTTTGTTTGTTTTCTGTTGCTCTCTTTCCTTCTTGGAAATGATAAAATGAAGATATCAAATACACTTCCAAGCAACCCTCTCTCAAGGGAGAGGAGAATCCAATATATGTGGTCAGTACAAATTGCAGAAGAGGATGTGTGCATGACAAAGAAAATGAGCTGGTGGCCACTCTGAGGTTGGTTGTGATGCCTGGACCATGCCACATGGATTTTGAATTCAAAATTTAGAAAAACTAATCTTACATGTGGTGTTAGGAAGCATTGTCACTAACGTGTCTACTGTCTGGCTCAGGATAATGTTGTATTTAGCCATCACCAGGGTCACTTTAACAGTGCCTAGCACAGTGTAAAGCACATAATATTGCTTAATGCACACTTGTTGAATTGAACTTGTGGAATATTTCTACAAATAATGTCATTTATTGAGAACTTTCCTGGTGTCATGCACTGTACTAAACACTTGGCCTTTGTTAGTTCATGTAAACCTCAATCTTATCATTATCTTTATTTAATGGGTGAAGTAATTAAAGCAGTAGGTTAAGTAACTTTTCCAACTAAGTAGCGGGAATAGGATAAATCCAGGCAATCTGACATACATGTCCTACTTTTACACTATACTATAAATTACCCTCTAATTTTATTTGTAGTCTCTGGAATAAAACCATCACAAAAACCTTTTTAAAATCACATTTATTATTTGGATTTTGAGCTACAATACTATGATTTTGTTATCTAAAAAGCCTTTTATCTAAGATAACCTCAGAAAATTGGATTCTCTAAACAGAGTGTATGGAATGTTGGAAATGCATGTTATGTGATGAGTGTCTTCATTCGGGGATAAGAGAACCAATCAACTGTGTTTGTTTCCATTCCTGCTTTCATTTCCATTAACGTGTTCATGTAAATGGAAGTAAGCTGTTAAAAATCATAGAGAGCGGAGTACATATTGTATTCACCATCTAAAACCAGAATAATAAGTCAGCAACTGTTGGCTAGTTAACAAAATCATATTCTTGTGGGTGAAGTGTTGAGAAAAGTAGTTAGCGTGATACTTTTGATTTTTTTTTTTTTTTTACACTATCAATAACAACTGTTATCATATAGCCAACTGCCTCCATGCTGTCTCTACTTGGATGTCTAGTAGGCATTTTAAACTTCACATGTTTATTATAGAACTCTTGATTTCTTCTTCCCAAATCTATTCTGACTCTGGTCTTTCCCATATCTATAAATGGCAGCTTATATTTATCTAGTTGCTCAAGATGAAAAATCTAGGAATCCTCCTTAACTCCTTTATGTCTCTCAACACACATATCAACCAATTCTGTTAGCTAAACCTTCAAAATATATCCCAAATCAGACCACTTTTCATCATCTCCACTGCTAACTACCAGCTATATCTCTAGGTTGCACTCCTGCAGTATCTCCTAACTGGTCTCCCTGCTTCTCACATTTGCCCTATTATCAAATTCACATATGTTTTATAATATTATAATATAAAATTTTATAATGTGTGAATATTATAATGTAAATATATTATATATATAGACAGTGTAATTATATTATGTAAATATACATACATAAAATTTTAAAAATCTGTCAGATCTTTTCCTTGTTTAATTTCCTCTCATATTTTTGTGTCCCACTGAGAATTAAATCTAAACCATTACCACTGCCTGAAAGCTCCTGTGTAATTTGGTCCCTGAATACCTCTCTGATCTCTGCTCGGATCACTCCCACCTTGCTCAGTCCTCTCTACCTGCCTTCTTGATGTTCTTCATTAAACTTAGTTTACTCTTGCCTTGTTTGGACCCATGTTCTCAATATCTTCCCAGAGCTCATTACTGCCTTTTGTTAGGTCTCTGCTTAAAAACTTTTCTCATCTGACCACCTTATCTAAAATCACATCTCCTCCACACCCTTTATCCATTTATCCTGAGCCTGCTTAGTTTTTCTTCACTGAATTTATTATGGAGTGATGTTCAAACTAATTAACAACTGGGGCAGCACCAACACTGACCAATCAGAAGAGATGTCAATGGTTACACTTTACTGGGTACCTTCTGACTGAATATCAGTTTTAACTGCCTGATATTTATTACGTTATATACTACTCCTTTATTTATATCTCTTTTCTCCTCCCCAATACAAGCACCAAAGAGCAAGAACGTTGTCTTGTACCTGCCTATAGTAGGGGTCAATAAATATTTGTTGAATGAATAAATGAAGTGCTAATGAAGTTAATTTGATCATAATATTCATATCAAAGATTATAGCTGTAATACATACATGGTCTTTGGGATATATAGGCTGCTTTGGAGGTCCTTGATCTTGAGGGTATTACAAAAATTTTTTTCAGTTTTTTAAAAAATATTTAAAGTACATAAACAATATAACAAATACATGTACCACTACCACTTAAAATTAACGGTGGTAGCATATTGTTTTTGTTAAGCTTTATAAAAAAGAAACATTACTGACTAAGTTGAAATCATCTTTGTCTCCATGGCCTGACCCATTTCTTGCCTCCCTCTCCCAGAGGGAACCAGTATCATAAATTTGCTATGTTTCCTTCTAGTCTACCTTTTAATATTTTTTATACCAAGCTTGTATGTTCATAAACAATATATCGTTTTGATTTGGGACTTTTTAAATGTTACCATCCTGAAGAATCTATTCTGTAACTTGCTTTTTTATTCAACAGTATTTTTGTAAATTATCCATTTGATCTGTATGATCTTGTTCATCCATATAAAAAATATATATTCCATTGTATTAATACATTCTTCATTAGTGGTAATTTAGGAAGTTCTTTTTTTTTAGTTTTCTATAATTACAAGCCACTCAACAGTAAAAAATTTTTGTACCCATATCTTGATGCATATGAACAAGAGTTTTGTTTTTCCCAAGATATACACCCAGTAGCCAATCTGTTGGTTTATAAAGTATGGCATTTTCATCAAATATAGTTGCACCCTTTACATTCCTACCAACAGTTTATAAGGATTCTCCTCTCTAAGTTTTGTTTTGTCTTGTTTACTGGTATGCTTCCTCTTATTGTGTATTGAAAAAAGTTTAAGAAATCATGTTTCTCTTATCGCCTTAGATGTCAGGACACTCACAGTTCGATTTAATGATCTATTGTCGCCACCATAATTCACTCAGGATTTTTAATAGAACTCTGTGTACCATGACTCTTAATCTCTCATCTTTTAAAAAATTATTTAATGGTAAATCAGTTGGATATTGTATGAGCATCACTAATAAATATTCATAATTATGGATCAATAGGAAGAAACAAAATTTATAGAAATAAATATTGAGCCAAACTATAAGCTAACTTCTTTGACTAGATTTTTATACAGAAGGCAACAAATTTTAAGAGTGGCATCTTCCACCTAAATTGAAACGTATACTCTGATCTGTACAACTTATACAAAAATCACAGTTTAAAAAATGATTTTTAATATTTAGCTGTATGTAATTTTTTCCCCCCAAATCACTGTCTTCATTACTGGACTGTAACAATAGCCTTATAGTGCTTTTAAACTGGAAGTCTCCTTGCTTACTTTGCAGATGATATATAAATATTGCCTCATCCATCACCGGAATGGCTTGTTTCCTAGATGAAAAACTGAGGGTGATGTGTAACAGTAATAAATTTGGACAACACGGGAAGGGTTCCATTTCCAATTAAAACCACAGCCAGGAAGTTTCCATTTAGGCTGACAGTGTAGGTAGATCAGTACACATTTTGTTCATTTGTTTGTTTGTTTGTTGCAAATTGGGATTGTTTTAGGAGTAACAACAGTAAAGGAGTAGCTTCATACTACTAAGAAAAGGCCAGTTGCCCTTTCTAGATAGGAGGTTTCCAGGATCATTGGGTCTTGGGAATTTTTTAATTACTTAAAATTAATTAATTAGTTAATTAATTTTTGTTGAAGTGTAGTTGATGTACAATATTTTGTTAGTTTCAGGTGCAGGGGTCTTGGACATTTAGAACCAGGTATTCCGAAGTGGAGTTCTGTAACTTCGGAAAGTGCATGCCGTTAGAGATATTTTATTTGGATTCAAACAGTTCTCAAGGTTCAAGTTCTAACTTAATCAAGTAATTTCACTTCTTTGTTCAAGTTCCAACTTAATCAAGTTATTTCACTTCTTTGTTCTGAGCAACAGTAGGATAAAGATGTACTTAACACAGCTCCCATCACATAGGAAGCGCTCAATAAATGTTAATCATCTTTATCATTGTGATTATCATTTCCATTGGTTAAAAAGTTGAAGTCATTCTGATTCTCATTTCCTGCTTTGAGAGCATCTTCTGAATATTTTCCCTTTAGTTTTCCTTTTTGTGAATTGCCTGGCTTTTCCTAATGTTACTAATGGCATCTAATAACTAACTGTGAGGTTCTGGCTCCAAGCCAGGTATTTAAAGTCAAAATAATTTCACAACTGTAGTTTTGAAGTAAATGAAATGTATTCTGAATAACACAGTATTAAAATAATTATTCATGGATGCAGTGGCATTTACACTGAGATTATAATGGATCAATGTTTTAACAACTGCACTAGACATGCCTAGCAGCAGCTTAGTAACTCCTTATAAAAACAAAAAAATGTTAAAATAAATAACTGTGAGAAGATAAATAAAACTTATTTTATTAATAAAATATTGGAATGGGCTCAATGTGTTGGCTGTCATGGAGGCCTAGAAGTGAAAGAGAGAAATTTTAGTATGGGAAATGGAAATGCCAGGTCCTAAATCAACTTTTCTGACTGCTGTATCATCATGTTATCCCCTTCCTCAAAAGCATCCAGTGTATCTCCATCACAGTCCTGATCAACAAGACAAAACATTGTTCATTGCAGCATTATTTATAGTAGCCAAGATGGAATCTGTCTTTGTTATCACAAGACTAGAAATCTAACCCCTAACCCCTTTTCCTCATTGAAACTATTTTTAAAGGCAATTCGACAACAAGATTTCTTAGACATGCAACTGCCCAGTTATACTAGGTAGTTATCCTTACCAATACATTTTAACACTTCATCTTGTAATTATTGGTTACTTGTCTCCCTCCACACTGGATTGGAAGCTCCTTGAAGACAGGGAGGGAAGGAACCTTGTTCTCCCTTATATCCCCAGCAATTAGTTTAATGCCTGATACACAGTGGGCCCTTAATATATAGCGGTGGAATGAAGAGTCCTAGCAGTCTGCTTTCCTACATCTCTGCTCTCTCCACTTTTACTTTTTTGTTACTGTCCCTCAATTATCTTTTCTGCCACTTCAATTCTTGTTTTCACTGTCTTTGCCATTATTTATGGTATCTAAGTAACCTCCTGCATAATCTGGCAGAAGGTGACCCTCGGGGATATCTTGTGGGAGTATTTAGTTCTTTAACATAGTGGTGTTCTTTCCAGTTAGTTAGTTCAATACTCTGAGTGTTAATGGAATTCCTTGCTCTGCAGTGCCCTGTGTGGGGCATAATGGGAGATAACAATGATAGGCTAGCTTTTGCCTTTAAGCAGCCTTACAAAGTAAACAACTATTTACAAAGAAGAAGAAAATAAATGCTATGCTAGAGCTATATATAAAGAGCTATGGGAACACAGACGGATAGCTTCATAAAGGAGATGAGATGGTCTTTGAGCTGAGCTTTGAGGGAAGAGTAAACTGGTCTGATATGGAAAAAGAAAGAGAAGGACATTCCAGCTTAAGGAAACAAGCAAAGCCTTGTCTTTAGCTTTCCTTTTAAACTAATTTCCTTTTGTGGCTCTGTCTCAACAGTAATAAATGTTATGATTGTGCCATCCATGAATAAATCTGTTCAGCTGTCCTTATGTTTCCCAATACATGATACTGTAATGTTTTTTATACTTGGCATAATCTCCTACTCTCTAGTCTATCAATCATTAAACACAATCATGTAGGTAAAGGTACTTTATAAAAGACAAAGTATAAAATAGGGGAAAGTGCTATACAAAGGTGCTGTAGTTCTTATTACATATTTATTTGCAAGCTCAGTGGTCACAAATCTTAGGTACTTAACAGAGCATATAGGGATTCAATTCAGTACATATTTATTGAAGCCTAACCAAGTAATTTTGAACAGAAAGATCACAATGAACATAGAATTTAAATACAAGCAACTTAACCTGGCTTATGTCCATAGCTTAGATACTCAGAGTGTCTTCCATAATCCTAGCCCAAACCTCAGTTTCCTTCTCCCAAAATACTGATTTGAGACTATATGACATTTTCACTGGCACACTGGATTATTGGTTTTACCATTGATTTCCATTAAAAAATGTTTATAAAACTGCTTGAATGCCCTTTTATTTTATTTGCTCTTCAGTGTTCCAGAACAGATCTTCATAACTCCATGAGCCTGCCTACTGCCATCCTTAGAGTGGCATGAATTTATGCATGATCACCAAGAAGAACTTTATTCTAAAGAGTCTATCCGTAAATGGCAGAACATCAATATTGCATTTTCCCACTTTACTAAATAGGTAGGATGTATAGTATAAATTATATATAATTAATTATGATCAATGTTAAAATTCCTAAGGAGTCTAAAGTTCAAATCCCAACTTTATTATACTAATAATTCATATTTGTATAAAAATAACTTAAAAATAGTTTCATACATCTTGAGTCATGTTAGTAATAATGTATAGGTGAAAAACCCCATTTTACAAATGGAGAAGCTGAGATTTTAAAAAGGTTGAATGACTTGCTCTCAGTCATAATAATAAGTGGTAGATGTTGGATTATCACACGTTTATAAGGCTTCTTCTTTCTTTATTTTCTTTAATGGAAATCCACAATCATCATAGAAAATCATAGATTAGGTTCTCATTTCCACTTTAGAGTAATGTCAAGGAATAAAGGACCTCAGCACTAGATTGTATTATAATATAAATAATTTCAGGAAGCTCTACATTCATGTTTATAAGTGGTTATTGATCTATGAAATAAGACACTACATCCAGGATAGTATTTTTCTGATTATGCAAATCCTGGTTTTTTTTTATTATTATTATGGACAGTTTAAAATCTCTCTCTCTGTAGAAAGTTGCAATATCTTTACTTTAACTTGACATGTGATTCTGTCTATACCGGTTCATGAGCATCTCTGCTCCTTTAAGGAAAATACAAGTGGAACGACTTTGAGGTAATGTTTACCAAGGTCAACAAAATAAGCCCAGTAGTAAATCTGTTTTAAAATAATCCTCTTTTGAATTGCATCCTGGAGGAACATAAGAACAAGCACATTGTGTACTTTTTTTCATATCTGTAGCAGTTTCTTTGATCTCTCTCCTATTTGGCTCAATCCTCCAAAGTTGGGACAGGTCTGTCAGTCTCTTGACCATGGAGGGGCAACTCATAGAAACCACCTAGCAACAAAATCTCCAGAAATACCTTGAAATCACTGGCTATTGTGTGTGTGTGTGTGCACGTGTGTGATCTCATGACATTCTAAAAAAATTGATCAAATTGGTCACTAATTTCATATGTGCACCATATTCTTGACAGACTGAAATTTCCCAAAGCCATCACAAAGTCCTCCTTATGCAGGCTAGCCTTCTTTTCCAACCAAACCTGTACCCACAGATTTGGGTGCATATAGTGAAAATAAAACTATCCATTTCAAACAGTTTAATCTACACATGTATTATTTGAGTCTGTAGTCTGTGTATCAAACTGGTCTCTTGAGTATATAGATTTTATAAAGAGTGGTGAGAGTATTTTGGAGCTTTGTGATACACAGTGCGCATGTCCTTTTGATAATGAAAGTCTATGAGGTGTGCATTTCTATAAGATCTTGGCCACCTGGGAGAAGCAAGCTTGTACTTGAGCAGGGATTCAAGGATGTTTAGATGGAGACTTACTAGTTCTGATAGGAGTAGCCCTTGGCCAAGCTCCGAGTTAGCAACATTCCATTTACTGCCTACTCCTCGCCTGGTCCTTATAGCTCTCCTTGCGGGTAGCATCCTCTCAGTGCATCAGGAGGGAGTAGGGGACCTCTAATGGCAAAGGCCTTAGTAGAAATAATTTATGCTGTTACTCCTTCTAGAAATGTCTGCATTATTAATAGGATCTCACAAAGAAGTGAATGGCTATCTTACAATGCAGTTTGAAATGGTGAGGTATCTATTTTAGGGCAAGGAGTACCTTCTGCTTTTTCTTCTCTCTAATACAACAGCCAGGACACCTTGCACCAGCCTGCTGTATCAGAGTTCAACCAGAGAAGCAGAACTTGTAGGAGATACGTATTAAGAAATTCATTGCAGCAAGGAATTGGCTTATGCAATTATTGGCCTAGGCAAGTTCAAAATCATAAGGCAGTCTGTCAGGAAGGGCGTGCAAGAACTCTCAGGCATGTTCTGAAGCTGATGTCCAGAGACAGAATTTCTTCTTCAGGGAAACCTTGGCTTTGCTCTTAAGGCCTTTCAACTGATTGAATCTGCGCCACCCAGATTATCTAGGATAATCTCTCTTACTTAAAGTCAACTCATTATGGACTTTAATTACATCTATAAAATACCTTCACAGCAACTCCTAGATTAGTGTTTGAATAGTTGGTGGCCATTGCCTAGTGAGTTGACACATCATCACATTGGCTCTTTAGAAATACTAAGAAAACCATTTTCAGAGTATTTAGCTATTTAGGTTTCTTACATAAATATATACTTTAAGACCTAAAGGAAGTGAAATTGAAAGGATATTAGAACCTAAGGAAGATAAATAAATTATTTCTTAACCATAATTCAAAAAGAGTCATGTACCACAATGTTCACTGCAGCACTATTTACGATAGCCAGGACATGGAAGCAACCTAAGTGTCCATCGACAGAAGAATGGATAAAGAAGATGTGGCACATATATACAATGGAATATTACTCAGCCATAAAAAGAAACGAAATTGAGTTATTTGTAGTGAGGTGGGTGGACCTAGAGTCTGTCATACATAGTGAAGTAAGTCAGAAAGAGAAAAACAAATACGGTATGCTAACACATATATATGGAATCTAAGAAAAAAAAATGTTCTGAAGAACCTAGGGGCAAGACAGGAATAAAGATGCAGATGTAGAGAATGGACTTGAGGACACGGGGAGGGGGAAGGGTAAGCTGGGACGAAGTAAGAGAGTGGTATGGACATATATACACTACGAAATGTAAAATAGATAGCTAGTGGGAAGCAGCCGCATAGCACAGGGAGATCAGCTCCGTGCTTTGTGACCACCTAGAGGGGTGGGATGGGGTGGGGGGGAGATGCAAGAGGGAGGAGATATGGGGATATATGTATATGTATGGCTGATTCACTTTGTTATAAAGCAGAAACTAACACACCATTGTAGAGCAATTATACTCCAATAAAAATATTTTAAAAAATTATTTTTTTCTTGGGCCATGTCTATGTCATGCTTCAAAATTCTAATGTGTGACAAATTTCGGTACCCAGGCAATATTTGTTTATCCTTATGATCATCTTGTGGATGATGATTTAATAGGATAATTATAATTAGCAGTCGTAATGAATGACAAATCAACTAATTATAAGCAAAAATTATTGTTACTGCTGATACTGGTAAAAAAGCAATTATTTAAATGGCAGGTATAGTATCATTAAGGTTAATAACCAGATACAAAACTAAACGTAATTATTGATGCTGATCATCAAAACAAGTTGGAAATGAATTAACTGGATATATCATTTGGTATCATTTATGTTTTATTTTAAAAGCAGCTATTATAGGTCAGGTTTAGAAAACACATTATAATTGATCAAGTTACCATTGCTGACTCCCAAATCAAATTTAGGTAATGATTTTTCACATTAGAGGGTATATTTAGGCTCACAATTCTCTTTCCTCTTCTTGGAACTCTTCAGTAAGAATAGGATATTAATAATGGAGCCATTATTACTTGTAGCACCATACAAATATTTAGTGTCCCAACCCATAATTTAATAAGACAAAATTTAATAGTGTTGAAATCTAGCCCTTAGTTTGTGATAAAATGAGATTGACTGGTCTTATTTTCTCAGTTCCAAACCAGATACCTTTTTCAGCATGACATTTTCTGTATTTCAAATCAATAGCACCCTCTGTGCTCTCTTTAATATTTAAAAATATTAATGGCTGAGTTATTGATGTTTAAAAATGCTCAGTAAAATTTTAAAGTTTTTTTTTTCATTTTTTAATTGTGTATATGTTTAGCTATAAGACTTCCTAATTTTCTCTATGCATTCTGTACCAGTTCTGAGTTTTGGACTTAGGTTCTGTCCATCTTCCAGCAAACAGCTTTTCTCCTCTCCTTGGCCTTTTACCCTCTTCTCAAAGCCATTGGCAGAAGGCACTGAAAGGAGATTGAAGACTTGAGATTAAGATTTTTCCTCCCTCCAGGTGTCTGGCTGACTCAAAGACACTGGGTTTGTTTTGGTCTCAGCAGCTTGCACTGGTCTGCCTCTGTGTGTCCCAGCATTGGCTCAGAGGCTTCCTGGCTGTCTTGTGCCAAGCCCCCATGGGGCTCTGTGACTACTGTTATCCTAGCATAAGTCACTAAACACCTGCTGCATTTACCATTCTAAATTCCATTTCCCCATGCCTCATAAACATAACTGCCCATCTACCCTCTGAAAACGCACAGCATTATTTATTTGCTTTAGTTGCTGTGTGCTATTCAGATAACCCTGACTATAAGACAAGCATCTTGCTCCTTGCTTGTTTAATCCTCAGACAACAGTATGAGGTAGGTATTACTGTCCTTGTTTTACACTTGAGCACACTGAGACTCAGAGATGTCAAATAACTTTGCCTATCATGACAAAGCTAATGAAGGACTGAGGTGGGATCCATCCCTAATTCCAAAACCTGTACTCTGCCAAGGGAAATTTTGGAGACCCTATAATAATATATTAACAACTATCTTCTATTGAGCACCTACTATGGGTCAGGCACTGTTGTAAGAACTTTTAAATCTGTTAACTCACAACAGCTCTAATAATTAGCTACTGTTATGGCCCCTTTTTTCAAATGAGGAAGGTGGGGCACAGAAAAGTTATATAATTACCCAAAGTCACACAACTAGCAAAAATCTTGGCAGTCTGGTTTTAGATTCCTGATATTTAACCTGTATGCCGTAATGTATGAAGTCAGAACTCCAGAATCCAAGACTTGAAATCGTCTTAACTATGCTGTCACTAGGAAAGAAAAGTGAACACTCTTTGGTTAAGGCGTTCTTGGAATGTACAATATTGGCTGTGCTTTTAGAAGTTGTCTTGAAAGGAAATGGAATTTTTGTGGAATCAAACTGATTAAGGGTTTGTCTTAAATTGTAAACTGCTTGTCCCATGTCCTTGCACTAGGGACTCTCATAAATGTAAATTCACTAATTTATACTTGAAAAATACAAACACCTAGCATTTTAAAAAGCGATGGGTACTTGGTTGGATGTTTATAGCGTGTGAAAATAATTTTTCTAGGCAAACTCTATGGTAGAGAATTTGGTAGTATCCTTCTGCAATCTGTGTGCTGTGAACTTGACTCTTGAGAACTGCTGCCTTTTTAGAGAAATCACCTCATTCTGAACAGAGGACTTTTCTGTTTCCAGATTGGTATGAGATTGGTACAGGAAAGCTCCATAATAAATTAACTGGTCCCCAAAGAACATCATAATGGCTCTGTAGTAGGAACTGAAATTATACTTTACTTCCAAGCCATTATGTGATATTTGTCAAAGAATCAAGCAGCAGTGCTTCAAAGACTTATTGAGATATACCCAGCCTGGATGAATTTTTTTCAGTGCACCTTAAAACCTCTTCCTAATTCTCTATTCTAGAAGTCTCTTTCATTTTCTGCTTTATTCCTTTTCCCCTTTATGCTCTTGTTTTTATTTCTAGGGTTGGATACAGTCTAGTCTATGGTACAGAAAGACTTGTGATCCTTTAGAAATACCAATTTCAAAGCCCTGGTTGAAAGGGATTGGTGTTCCTATTTTTCAGTAATAGATAAATTGAGTAAGCTGGTACATTTTTTTGCTTGGGGCAAGGAGGCCGAGAAGTGAGCCAAAGCTTCTTTGACAACAAAATATGATCCACAACACTTAGCTTTGCCCAGAAAATTATATACTAAACCTAGCACCCTTCAATAATGCCCCAGCACACCTGATACTGAAGGTTTTACAGCTCTCTGGATCTTAAGGAAGATCATACCCATCTAATGAAAGCAGTGTGAGGTGTTGAAGAAGTTCATATTTAGAGCAGTGAAAAACAGTGAGAAAAAAAATTGTAACCCTTTATTCTTGTCCACCATTCTGAGAGAGGTAAGCAAATCTTAAACCTCAAAAGATTTCATGTAGAAAAGGCTTCAGTGCCACATTGAATGTTTATTCCCAGTTAGTCCTGGAAGAAAGATTTGAGTTTTAGAGTTCCATTTCTGTAGATAATTTAAGTCCCATTCTAATTCCTTCAGAATTTTCTGATCTTGATTAATCAATGCATTATACTAGTCAATACTACAATTGGAAGAGGAAAATTGAGTCCTGTTCAGGATTAATGTGGCATAAAAAGTAATATGTACTATATCCCACTGCAGAAAGATATGTCAGGATTGTTTGTATTTAATATTGAGATTTTAGTCTTTTGAACAAACAGAAACTATAATTTTAGTCAAATCACCAAAACAGTACTTGAGTAGTATCTGGGTTTGAATCATCTATATTTAATAATGGCATTTATTATTTCATGCCACATTTTATTTCTGTTCTTCACAATAACCCTATGAGGTATCAATCATTATCCCCAATGTATAGATGATAAAAAAGAATCAAAGGAGTTCAGTAATTTGTCCAGGGACACAATGCTGGTATCTGAGCTGAATTTCCACTTGGAATCTAGCATTTTTGGCTGGGTGCTTGTCCATTAGTTTACTGTGCTAAACTATGCATGTCTTCTTGCTATTTTTTTTTAATTCTTTGCTTTCTTGTCCCTCTCCTTCTTCTCTGACCATTTTTAGAAGGCTTTTAGTTCTCCTGTAGAAGCTATAAGTCTATTTTTATTAATAAAGCTTTCCCTAACCATCTCCCACCCTCCCTGAAAGTCTGATTTTTATGACCTCCCAAAGTGCTCCAGTAACATCCTGTTTATGCCTGTGATAGCATTTACTACACTGTACTATGATCTCCTGTTTGTGCAGTTCATCTAATAGAGCAAGGATCTCATTCTCTATCTACATTATAACTTCCTGGGGTGTTTTTAAGAAATGCCCATGTTTGGGACCTACCTTTGAAGATGAAGTTCACAGATTTTTTTAAAGTGCCCAGGTAATTTTGATTCAAGTGCAGAATTGAGAACTAAATATTAACCTATAAATTCTTCAAGGGCGAGGATAATTCAACCATATTCCCAAAATTTAGTACCATCCCTGTTACATAACAGATACTTAATAAATAGTGGTTGGCTGAATGAGTGAATGAATGAATGAATGAAATTTAAAATGCTGACTTACTATGATTTTTGCAACATAAATATTTATTTGATTAATATATGGTTGATGAATGTATGAGTGCCAGACTATCTTTAAGTATTTAAGAGCAATTATAATACTAGCTTCAAATTCAGGTAGTGCTTTCTGATTTTCAGAAGTAAGCTGTAATTGCCTAGCAAACCTCAACACACTGGCTCTTCTAGGATGCTTCCTAAGAACTCCAAATTCAAGAAAAAGCAGTTTACTGGGATGAATGAAGTGCAACAATAGTGCAATCAGAATGTGAGGTTTCTTTGCAAGTCTCTCCTGGGATTTGAAGGACCTTTACCTACTGGTGTGTTATATGCTGCTCAACTTCTATGTCAGGAAGCAAGAGGCATTTTAGAATTCAACAACCTGCAGAGGCATCCTGGCATCAGCACACAGCAGACTACTGCCTTGGGCAACTTAATAGGAGAAATTGATTCTTACCCTAGGTAGCCATCAGGATATTACTAGATTTCTTAGAGCAATAAGAACGTTAAGTGGGGTTTCCAGGACTGTAATATATCCTTCAGGTCTCATTTCAATGGCAATCAATGCTCATAATCCTTCTTCCAAAACACTGGAAAACATGCTGGTATAATTAATGTCACTGAGGTACTGTTTTTCCCTTTGCTTTCTGTTTTTTTTTTTCCCCCCTAAGAAAGTTAGGCAGGTGATAAGACAGATGTCTTCTATGAAAAGCTATTACATAAGTTGAAACAAAAGGCTAGTCTCTAATAATTGCGGGGTGTTGGGGGACAATGAGTAAATTTGCTTGAATGAGATCAATCATAGAAATTCTTTAGGGCACCATATTTCAACTTGGCATGCAAATTCCAAACTCATTTACCCTATGCATGGTGAGAACCACAAGTATTTCTAAGGCCAGTTTTGTAAAGATTCATAAATTTGTCAGTTGGTTATGTCTCTGCATGCGATCATAAGTAATTTTAGTGTTGACAAGTACAGATTCTTGCTGGGGGGTGTTTGAAATTAAATTCAGCAATCCAGGACAAATCAATAGCTACTTATTGAGGGCCCACTGTTTTCAAGGCTGGGCACTTAGAGGGGAAGGAAGTTGAGTAAGACAAGTTTCCTACCCTCAAGGAACTTTCTGTTGGGTAGGAAAAGTGTAGCTTTTGATCGTAAAATAAAGTCTTGTTGCAAAGAAACTAATGGTTTATAGAGAAACACAATGGTAGGGGAGCTTGATTTATCAAAAGTTAAGTGGTTGCCCATTCCCTGTGGATGCCCTTTTTTTCCCTACATAACTGCTATCAACAACTCTTGATACGGGAGGTATTGGAAAAAAATACGATGCATACATTATTTCTTTCTGAAATCGAAGGAAAAATCACTATGCATTTCCATAGACATGAAAAGCATACTTTTACCCTAAGTATCTGAATCCAAGATTCTTTGAAGAAAGAATTTCACTCAATTAGCCCTTATAAATAACACAGCTGTATGGATCCTCAACTAAGGAATGCAAAGATTGCCTGTACTTAAGGTGGTTATGATTTAACGACTTAACAATTTTTCGACTTTACAGTGGTGCAAAAGCAATACGTACTCAGTAGAAACCGTACTTCAGATTTTGAATTTTTATCTTTTCCCAGCTCGTGATGTGAGGTAGGATACTCTCTCATGATGCTGGGCAGAGGCAGCAAGCTGCAGCTCCCGGTCAGCCACGGGGTCACAAGGGTAAACAACCAATACACTATAACCCCCCGGTATCCACACAGCCATTCTGCGTTTCACATTCTGTACAGTATTCAATAAATTACATGACATATTCAACACTTGATTATAAAATAGGCTTTGCGTTAGATAATTTTGCCCAAGTGTAGGCTAATGTTAAGTGCTCCGAGCACATTTAAGGTAGGCTAGGCTAAGCTCTGGTGTTCGGTAGGTTAGGTGTGTTAAATGCATTTTCAACTTATGACATTTTCAACTTACAATGGATTTATCAGGACATAACCTCATTGTAAATTGAGGAAGATCCATACTCATTTGATGAGCAAAGTACAAATCTTAACATCATCATTATGTGCATTAGCTGACAGGAATGAACTATATATGCTCTTATTGTAAGGCTTAAGGATCTTATCTGAATTGAGGTGTATTGAAAATTTGCAGGTTAAATACAATGCTGCATTCACTAAAATGGATAAACAGAAAATACTTTTTTCACAATCTGTATTTGCAAAGGTTTCTGATTTTCATTTACCACATCCAGGTTACCGAAAATGCTGCCATTTCCTCCTAACTGGTTCTTTCATTCAGTCCTTATTGCCATTTGCCTTGTTTGGTGCCTTTTTACCTCTCATTTGAACAAATGTACATAGTCTAAGGCAGAGTTTCTCAGCCTCAGCACAAGTGACGTTTTGGGCCAGGTAGTTCCTTATTGTCGGTGGCTATTCTGTACATTATAGGATGTTGAGCGGCACGCCTGGCCTCTACTTACTAGATGCCAGTAGCACACACCTCCAGTTGTGACAAACAAAAGTATCTCCAGACATTGCCGGATGTCCCTGGGGGCAAAGTTGCCCCAGTTGAGAACCTCTTGTGTAAGGCAGTTTCTTAAGTTTTCTTCCACAGTCTCTCCTCTATTCATGATAGCTGCCATTTTAATGGTTCTAAGCCTTGCTTTTATTATGTCACTCCCATGCCCCCAAACTTCCAATGACTTTTTACCCTCATATTCAGACCTTTTTATCACCCTTATCCCTGTCTTTTTGTTTCATTTTTAACAAAGTACTAGTGTACATGTTAACAAATTAAAGAGCACAGAAGAGTGATGAAAAGCAAGTCTCCTGCTCTACTTCTCCCTACAGTCTCTGGTTTACTTCTAGCAGTTTTCTCCAAAACGCTAGATATAGTTATACTTCTGTTTATTTGACTTAGCAATTTTAGGCAACATCTGTTGGCTTTCTGTTTTAAAGTTGGGGTTGTAGCTCAGTTATGTAATTTGCCATTTTCCCTCCCTTCTTTCCATTTTTTGACATTGAGGTGATCATTTGTAATCATATATGGTATCCTTTAAAAAATAATATATTATTGGTCAGTCAACTCTCAGTCAACTCTTAGAACCGCAATGTACCCTCTGAAGCTGGGTGGGACTAGAGACACTGTTGATAATATCTTTCAACCCTTCCACATAGTAAGATGAGACCTTCATTGCTTTTGCTTTTTCTTCCCCTCTTCCACTTTCTGTCAGCTATACTTTTATTTACATTACCATTTACAATGTAGACATTTTCATTCAGTCTTGCAAATAAAACCAAGCTTCTGTGCTTTGTTCTCAGACTGACTCTTTAAGTTGAAAGCCAGTAAGCCAAATTTACATTATTATGATTATGCAAATATTTTTCAATGCGAGGTCAAGTAGAGAGCTATAATTTTATTTTCTTCTCTATAGGTCCAATGTCATGATCTTTGTATCACTTGAAGGAGAATGATCAGTGTCAATGTCAGATAAATTCTTTCTTCAACTCTCATCAACTGTGAAAGATCACACCATATTTTACATTAATTCATAAATAGCCTGTATCTTTCTTGTGAGTTTTTATTTGTCTTGTTTCTTGTAGTATTTGCCTATTTTTATTCATCATATTCTTACATTTATCATGTCTATCTCTTTCCCCACATGCTCAGCCCTGTGTTTGGGGATTCCCTTCATTGTTTTTTCTAGGTGGGACCCATAGTTTTCTGGATCCCATGTCTTTCTAATTTTTGTTTTATCTTCCTTTTGCTAGGGTATAGGTTCAAGTAACTTACAAGAAAAAGCATACAGGGAGTAAACTTTGTATGGGTCCTTGTGTAATGAAATATTTCCCTCACCTTGGTTGATAGATTGAGCATAGACTTCTAAGTTAAAAAATATTTTTGTTCACAATTCTAAAGGTACAATTAGACTCAGTCCTGCTGAAAAAACATACTTTTTTTCTTTTTTAGATGACATATTTTTGCTCTCTTATATTTGTTGTCACTATATTAGGCCATGGTCACATACAACCCCCAAATCTCAGTGAATTGCAACAAGTTAGCTGTAGGTTGGCTCTAACTTGGCCTCATAAGTCTTCTTAAGTATAGGATCTAGACTAAAGGAATAGCTCCTAGCTGGTAATACTCACTTCTTGACAAGAGAAAGGAGTTATGGTAGAACTAAATGTTGACACTTAAAGCTTCTGCTTATGTTATTTCCATTCACTTTCCAAGATAGTCACATGTCAATCCCTGACACCAACTGAACAGGAAACATTCCCTCCAAGCCTCCTCCTTCTGTAGCCCCATGCTTCCCACAGGGAGGAGTCCCAGGGAGGGTCCCCAAGGGATGGGGAACAGTGAATAAGTAGGACCAGTAATACAATGTACCACACTCTGGGAAGATTTCAGGACTTTCTTTTTATTCTTGGTGTTCTGAAAATTTATGATGATCTATCCAGATGGTTCTTTTATTCATCTGTTGCTCTGGGCACTTGGTGGATCCTTCCAATCCAAAAGACTCATTCCCTTCTTGTGGGAAGATTCCTCAATTATCTCTTTAGTAACTTCTTCCTGTTCTTCACTCATTCTTCTAGAAATTAAACTGCATGAATTATATGTATCTTTTATCTTTTTATTTTTGTCAATAAAACATGTACTCCATTATTTTAGCTTTTTGCTCTATGATATTTTTCCAGGCATTTATTTTCAATTAATTTTCTAAAAAATTGGCAATAATAAATTATTGTTTTGATTGTTTTTTACTCAAAATATTTTGTTCTTGTTTTATGAATATAAAATATTCTTGAATTTCTGAGATGAATTGTATTATGTTCTTTTCTGTTTCCTGAATTATTTCCATTTCTCTCAAGCTGTGCTTTTCTGCTTGTTTATCTTAGTTCTCTTTTCAAGGGTTTCTGACTAGAAGCACTGTGAGGAAATAAAGTCTAGTTTGGCTTTAGGAAGTAGCAAGTCAGGCACTGACTGTTCCATATGCAAGAATGCAAAGGCTCCACTTTGAGATTCCAGTATCCACATAGGAGCCTTATCTTTGCCCAGATGACTCAAGGTCCTTTGTAATTCTTTCCACCTACACTCCAGAGAGTGCTTTACATTTTCCTGTCTAAAGACAAGAATATGGATTGATATCCACCCTTAGCAACAATATAGGAATTGTGTTAAAATATATGCTTCTCTTTGAAGAGCCCATTAAGAAATGAAAATGTATTTGCATTTCTATAAGGTTGTGAATTTCATGCAGTTTGTATTTTATACTGGTAATGAAGACTCAGTCAACCCTTTAACTTAGTAAGCATAATAATTAAGCTGGTCTGGCTTCTCTGTGCTCCTTCCCAATGTCAATGTGAATGTTACATGATTGGATGAAGGGCCCTAGAGCACAAGCTTTCAGTTTTTTGAAATCTAAAGTTAAAGGTAATGCATTTTACATCAAGAAGCAGTAAACACATATAAACATAAATGTGCATTTAACTAAAATGCATACCATGCACAGAGCAATTTTATATTTTCTTTTTTGTTTCAGGTTTAAAAATTCTGATCTAGACTTACAAAACTTGTTTTATGACTCACTAATCATTTCATAGTGTGAAAAACAGCGCTATAGGACACGGTCCTAAGAATTAAATAAAAATGGTCTCTGGGTTTTCAAATAAATGTCACAAAATCCCTTCTCTGAAATTATTTTCTTTATTTTTTAACATAATTTGAAAACTCAGGAGTCTTATGTGTATTTAATATAACAATTCTTAGCAAGCTTTATTATCTGGGTATTTTCTCCAGAACTCAAACTTAGAGGAAAAACCACAAAACTACATAAGTGACCTGATCATTGCCTAGTATAGTAATGGAAATATATGGTCATTGTCCTCATTAGGATATTTTGTGATCCGTGTTGCCTGTTTTTTTATGGCATGGAATTTACAACATATTTCAAACAATTTTCATAAAAAAGGTTTAAGCATTATTGCTTGATTTTGGTCCACTTTTGTATTTTGAAATCCTCCTAAAGATGGCTAGAAACAAATAGCCCAAAGACTGTGCTGCAGATGCCCCTTTGGCAGGTGGCTGCTCATGCCTAAAGCTCTCCTTAATATTTTGGTGAAAAATAGTGTATCACCCTTGCACAAGATTAGTAGAGCACTCTTTAAGATTGATTAAAATCTGGAACTGGCAGAGAAAGGGATTCAACAAAAAACATGAGGCAAGTACAGTTATATTACACAGAAAAAGAATTCTGTATTCAGAACTGCTTTCTTAGAAAAGTAGAGACATGGCAGTGAATTCTAAATCAAAAATACATTTCAGTGAAATAACCCATGACTGAAAAGTAACTGTGAGCACACCCATGGTTAACATCAATTGATTATGTGTTGAGTAAATGAGGGTTTGTTTTCAATTGTTATTTGGGGAATTGAGTACCTTTCAAGTAGCTAGAAAGTTACATAAAGAACACGGTTTTAAGTGGGTTCTGTTATGCTACTGAAAAATTTTAAGTGTTGGTTAACTTGTATGAAAGAGAATGTGAAATACTCCTAGGTTTTTTTTTTTCTTCACTGTGGGTAGGAAGAAAGATGCCTTTTTAAAGTTTTCCAGAACCCTTCCAAAAAGGTGTTGTTGAGGATTCCTTTAAGTAATAGCCACACAAATAATCACAGATTACAGTATCATACAACTCCATTAACTAGGTGAAGGAAAATTGCAACATTTTCATTTTAATGAGATGTCAGTTCCCTCCCTTGCTGTGCCATGCATCTTAATGTCCTTGTTGTCTGCACTGACTTGGGGCTCCAAGGCTCTGTCATTACTTGGCAATTCCTTTCTCTAATTTCTTGTGACACAGGATCCTTAAATCCACAAGAAATGTGAGGTGAGGCAGAGAGAATTCCTCCAGACTGACTTGCTATATGCAGAACATTCATTTGCATTATTCATTACATAAGAGCACTGATTTGCATCTCATTCTGGTTGTCTCCTTTAGGTGAAAAAATACTGGAGAACTCTCCATATTCCCCCAATTTTTTATAATAATAATAATTATTAGGGGAATTAAGCTTGATTGCTATCCTAGATTTTGTCCTGCACCATCTGCAATTTCTCTTAAAAAAAAAAACCCACACCCTAAACACTTCCAAATCCCCAAACCAATGCGCATTTTCCCCTTTCTGTTTAAAATATTTGAAGCTTTAACATTTGATGAAAGATCTGAATACATAAATATATTTTATTGAAATGTAAAATGAGACATTTATTTATGATCTATATCTTACATTAGGAATGGGAAGGAGGAGGGGGTGGAAAAAAAATTATAGGCACAAGTACGTCTCCCCAAATCTCATTTTAGAAAAATTTCTTAGCAACAGAAACATGCCACAAATTAGAAGATACTGCCGGTAATAAATTCTTCCCTTTTTGGTGGTCAAATCCAAGTGATGAAAATTTGCTTTTTATTTTCTCTTCAGAAGCAATGACCAATTAAGATTATAGCCCCATCATTATCAAAAAAGTACTCAGGGATGTTCTACTAAGTGGGTAGAGGTCTGTGTTGGTCTCAAGAGCTCCTGTGTTAGGTACAAGAAAAATAATAAAATATCCTTCTTTTCTTGGTCTGTATTCTCAATTCCCCAAGGTTGCAGTAAACTTCCCAGCACTTGCCAGTTCCTTGGCACAGGTGTTGTAGGGCTTTATTTATGTTCTCTAGAAATTTTCTGGGATTATGAGGTATGAGCTCTACAGGAGACTCTGATCTGCAGTTGCATGTTCAATTGGAACCACGGGTGCATTGACAGAGAAGAAGCAGGACATCGTGTGCATGGCAGCCTTCTTTATCCTTCTCAAGAGAGAAGGGAGCAGAGGAGTCAGAGACGAAGTCTTCTCCCTGCTGATTTGTTGCAGTTCAGTTGCCCCCTGAATAAATGATGGTATTCTATTGAAGGTTGCAGCGAATCTAGTGTCACAGATCAATCACATCCAAAAATGAAATAGAATTCCTGTGGTATTAAGGTGACATTGTAACTAGAAACATGGTGTCTGGCAGGCTGGGATGGTTTGTTTTGAATAGAGGTTTTTACAAATTGCACATTGTTTCATCAACACAGGTAACAGAAGATTGAATCGATTCTTTCGCTCTGCCTTTTCATGTCTCCCAAAGGCTTTAATTCACTCGTGGAAGAGATCATCACTAACATTTATTATCCTTGTTCATGAGGTTACCCCCCCCCCCACAACTGCTGTTTATTCTCTTCTGGTTCCTGTGATTAATGCTGTGATGCAAAACAACTACTTCTGTTCTTTATGGCCGAGTCTGTCACACTGCAATGTTTAAGGCTTTTTGGCATCCTCCTAAGGAACACCATTTTTGAAATAGCCCTCATTTGTATCGGACTGACTCTGGAATCCAATCCAAGGTTTGATTTTTGGCCAGTGACTGGCTAGGTCAACTTCAAATTGTGTTTTTCTTGCAAAAGTGATTGTTTAAAGATATTTTTCCACTTGAAGCACTCAGTTTTTTTTTTCAAATAATAAAGTTCTTTTTCACTTATTTAATTAGGGCCAAGTGGTGACCTTTCAAAGTAACAAACATTAATATTAAAAATTTGGGGCAGCTTATGCTTAGTTGTATCAGTTTTGGGTGATCATGCCATTTGGAGGACAACAATCTTTTGTTTTTGTTAACGTCTTAATGGGCCTGTAATGCCACACTTTATAAACAATGTTGCTGGTGAGCTGTTTCCATTATAGAAGTCTTATTGTGGTTTCAGAATCCTGAATGAACTAAGGAGATTACATTTGAATGTCACACACATTCCAAAAATAACATGGCCAAAAGACAACTGCGATTTTCCATCTCCCTCAATTCCTCTCCCTCCCCCCAAAACTATCTCTGATCATCTCAGCAAGTAGTATCACCTTTCCCCCATTTGCCTAAGCCAAAACCTGGTAGTCATCCTTGATCCCCTCTTACTCTTATCCTTGTGATCAGATTACTATTGCTGTATAACAAACCACCTCAGAATTCAGTGGCACGAAGTAAAGAAGAGTGGTGAATGGGATGAAAGATATTGTTGTAGCCATCTTCGGTAAATACTATCAACCACTGTTCACCCTTTGTCCATAACTATTCACATCCTTTTTGCATGCAAAATACACCAGATCCCTCCCTCAAAATTCCCAAAGTCTCTTCTTACTACTTTAAGTCTGGGATGTTGTCATACAGATCAGATCCAGGGGCCAGGGAGGCTCTGTGGATACAGTTCTTCTAGCATGTTTCTCCTCAATCTCTAAAGAGCTGTGGCTAAAAGATTCCAATTATCTTTCTCCCATATACCCAACATGCAATGGGGTCAGGCATAGGATAACAACTGCAAACATTCCTGTTAAAAAAAAAAAAAAAGGGGGAGGAGGAATGGGAGGCCACAGCTGTCACTGTTCAATGGCAGTTCTGAAATTCAGTTGGGCACGTCTTGTTGGTCCCTTAATAAGGGCTCAGATCTACTCCCAAGCAGCTGTTTTCCCCAGCTGTAAAATCTACCTTTTCCAGCATTTGGCTTCACTCCCTGTGTTATTCTGTCTTTTCCATAAGAAATAACCCACATTTGCAGCTGAGTAGTTTTCTCTTACTGCTCCTTACCCAAAGTAGTTCATGGGTCCAAAGACCCCACCCCCTTCATTTTATGGTGTATCTCCAGCCCTTTCAGTCCAAGCTGATGCAGTTCCTTTAACACTTTTGGGCTTCCTGTATATCAATCCACTCCATTAGACAAAAGATACACCCTGAAATCTCTTCAGTATCTGTAGGGCAAAGCCCTTAAGAGTCTAGGTGCCTATTGTTTAAAAAGGCATGCCCTTAAATCCAGAAGGCTTCGTATGTATTTGAAAGGTTCATGAGGCACCATCTTAAATCTTTCTGAAGTTTTAATGAAAGATTTTACAATCACAGTCTTCTCTTCATCCTAGCATCGAAACATTTTCCTAACAAGCCTGGATTTGATCTTTGCACTGAGGCCCTTTCTCACTTTGAGAATCTTCTGCAGGGAAACACTGAATGAACAATTAAAAAAAAAACAGCAAGACCTTTTATATTTCCATTAAAGCTTGCTTAAAAGCTGACCAATTCCTTTTTCTTTATATCTCTCTAACTATGTCTTACACATTGTTGAAAGAAACAGATTAGCACTTTCAATATTCTGCCTAAAAAATGTCCTTAGCCAAATCTGCCAGTTTATTAAGCATATTTTTCATTTTCTGTATCAATGTAGCCAATGGGATTGCCAAACTTTCTGCCATACATGACAAAGATCAGTTTTCTCACTAGCCTCCAATAACAGTTTCTTCCCTCTCATCCCAGCTTTCACCAAAGTCTCCCTAAGGCCTTTCTCGCTTTCGCTGACCTCCTTCACTAGCTTTACTAGCTTTCACTTACTTTTACCAACTGTCTCTTTAAGTTCCTTCCTGCTTCTTCCCACTGCCCAGTTCCAAAGCCAGTACCACATGTTTTAGGCTTTTGATTTGGCAGAACTCCATTCTGGTACCAAATTTCTGTTCAACTTGCTATTTCTGCAAAAGTAACCACCACACAATTTAGTGGCACAAATTATCTTTTTATTATGTATAAAGATTCTGTTGATCAGGAATTTAGACAAGGTACAATAAGGATGGCTTTTCTCTGTTCTACAATTTCTAGGGTCTTAGCTGGTAGAACTCAACAGCTGGGGGTCAGTTCAACAGCTGGAGCCAGAATTATCTCGAGGTGTCTTCACTCACATGTCTGGCAGTTGACCCTGACTGTCAGTAGCCCAACCTCAGCTTGGGATATTCGCTGAAGCACCTTCATGTGACCTATGTGACCTGGGCTTTCTCACTGTGTGATGGACTCAGAGTTTACTGCATTGAAGCTCAGACACTTCAAAGCAAGTGTCACAGCAGACAAAGTGTGTATTAGTTTCCTGCTACTACGGTAACAATATGCCACAAACTGGCTGAAAACAGAAATCTGTTGTCTTGCCGTTCTGGAGGCTAGAAGTCTGAAATAAAGGTGTTGGCATGGCTGTACTCCTGAAGCCTCTAGGCAAGAGTCCTTCCTCTCCTCTTCCTAGCTTCTGGTGGTTGCCAGCAATCCTTCACGTTCCTTGTCTTCCAACTGCATCCCTCCAGTTTCTGCCTCTCTTGTCACATGGCCTTCTTTCCTCTGTATCGGTGTCTGTGTGTCCTCTCCTCTTTTTATAAGGAAACTAGTCATATTGGAATTAGGGTCCACCCTAATCTACCGTGTCCTTATTTTTACTAATTGCATCTGCAAAGACCCTATTTCTAAATAATGTCACTATCTGAATTTTGGGGGGACACTATTTAACCCACTGCGAGTTGGAAGTTGCACTGTCTCTGTAACCTAGCCTTGGAAGTTACGTAGCGTCATTTGCACCGTGCTCCAGTTGGTTGAAGCAGTGCATGATTGTGCATGAAGCACAGTCATACCCAGGTTTAAGAGGAGGAGAGTTAGATTCTACTTATTGATGCAGGACTTTCAGGGTCACAGCGTAGAAGAATGCGGGATATAAAGTGTTTTCGTGTTCATCTTTGAAAAATGCAGTCTGCCATACCCTTACCCAGTCCGTGACCAAATTCTATTGATTCTGCTTCCAAAATATATTTCACATCTGTTCGCTTACCTCCTTTGCCACCCACTCATGCAAAGCACCATAATTTCTCATCTGAATTATTGCATTAGACTCTTATCCAATCTTTCTGTACCCACTTTTGCCTCTTCTAACCCATTCACCACCAAGCTGCAAGAAAAGAGGTATTAAAACTATAAATTGACTCTTATCACGCTCTGTTTAAATCTCTTTGGAGGCTGCCAGTTGCATGTACAATACAATCTAGATGCCTCCCAAAAGCCTAAAAGGCCCTGCAAAATCTTTGTCTTTCCAACTGCCTCAATGAAAATGTATGCCACCTTTTTCTTCTTCATGTACTGGTCTCTGGTCACTCAGGCCTTCTAACAGTTCTTGGACCAACCCAACCATGTTTGCACCTCAAAGACTTTACACTTTATGCTTTCTTCTGCCTGGAAATCTCTTTCTTTGGTTCTTCATTAGGCTCACATTTGACATACTCTAAGTTTTATTTTAAGTGCTACCTCTTCAGATAGTAATGATAATAATAATTATAGCTAACATTCTTTTAAGTTAGCTTAAAAAATTTTCCAGGCCTTAGAGGTAATTGTTCGATCTGGATTATTTTTTTAAATCCTTATAACACCCTGTAAAAGAGGTTCTATTGTCATTTTTATTTTATAGACAAGAAAACTGAGATTTTATATGATGTCCCCAAAATCATACTACCATGTGCTGTATAATGTATACCATGTACTGTAGAGTTTAGAATTATACTCAGGACTCTGAGACTGCCCTTCCAACCGCTGGACCCTGCTACCTCTACAGAAAGCCTCATTCTTTATTTTATTCTAAGTCATAGCACCTATTTCTTTTCTTCATTTTGTTGATCATTCTCTATAGTTAAGAAAAAATATATATACTTATTTATTGCCTATCTTTCCAACTAGTATTAAAAAATTTTTGTTGTTCATAGCTGTATCTCACCACCCACACAGTGCATGGCACATAGTAGATACTTACTTAGTATTTGATGAATAAGTGTAGTGATGTGTTGATAAATATTTAACCACCAGTTTTGGGTGGGGGATGTGGATTCATTGTACATTTTTTAAATTTCCATACTCCCACCTCAGAGCTGATTTCAAGCTGCAAACAGTTTAATAGCTGACTCACAAGATTCCTGAAAACTAGGCTCTAGCATAGCACTGAATGAATGAATGTTGCAAAGAACTGAGCAGCTAACCTACAGTAACTGGTTTTCAAGGGGGCAGGAGGTATCCTCTCCATAAGCCCTTGTGGCTTTAGCTCGAAACAGATCAAACACGTTTGTGAGGGTTCAGAGCATAGCTGCTATCAGAGCTGCAAAAGGGTAATGAAGAGTTAACACTGCATCTGAGATACTAAATATCTCTACAGCAATGTAGTGAGAAACATTGAGACCAGATACTGTCATTTCTTCATCTTTTTTCACTGCCTCAGGTGTTGGCAAGGACACGTATGATTCAGAAGCAAGGGCAGGATGACTTTGTTTTATCCTTTACAGGGAAAGGATGGCTGGGATTGGAGCAGAAAGGAGTGAACAGAAAGGAGAAGGGGGGGAGTTGAAGTCATCAGTATTTCACATTAGGTGTAAAAATGCTCAGTTATAGCTTTGGCTAGGGACAGAAATTTCCTTGAGAATATTTGTGAGAGTTTTATGCTGAATGATTATGCAGAAGACTGATTTATGATTGGTCCAATTATTTACCTCTGTATGTAATATGGAATGACATAGGCATTATTTTTTAAATCACTATATGCCACTCAGCATTGCTGACAACATCTTATTTGACAGTTCTTAATTATAAAAATACCACTTGAATTTTTTGATCAGCAGTGCCATGCTTGTGTGAATCTAGCAATAGATCTGAATAAATCTGTAGCATTTGGTGGGACTGTGTTTATCACATTAGGTATGAAAGTCTTGACATCATGTTGGCTGGCCACAGGATGGTAAGACCAGGGGCGATGCTTAGATGTCTCAGTCACGGCCAGGATGTAATATGTCTCTTATTTAACTGACAGGTCTATACTTTGGCCCTGTAGCTTTCAGTCCCTTCACACTCTGCATAAGTAATACCTCCTATTATGCACATTCACTCAGGGATTTTGAATGAATAATCTCTAAAATACTCTCCTTGCCACTCCAGGATCCATAGTTTTAAAAGTGCATGTGTAATTAATTTTGCTTTAGAATTTCAAATTAATACCAAGAGAAATGCCTTTCTCTTTATTAATTTCTGGGTGTGAGTCTAAAGAAAACAGCAACCACTTTTCTTGGAATCACATAAATAATATTGGAGTAAGACTGTCTCGGTTGGAGACAAAAACATTATATTTGTGTCTCATGGTAATCTATCCTTTGGTTAATGGACCCAGAACCCTCTAGACAGTTCAAAAGTCCACATAACAGAGCAAAATTTTGCATTAGGATTCCAGACTTAGCTGAAAAATGTGAACAATCAGATGCAGCCAAAAAGTTCCCTATTGATTACAAATGTGAGATCAAGAGTAAGTTATTTCATCTAAGGCGACATTTATTTAAATTTAAAATGGTCCTTCCTGGTAATCTCATTTTGGTTAGTGGCATACAAATCAATGAAATTTTTAAGAGTATTAATTCCATTCCATTTGAGGGGCTTCCTGTGACAGAATGGGCATTGATATCCAGTCATATTTTGGGGTGTCTAAGGGTTTGCGTGAATTTAGAAATGCAAATGAAGCTTGAGGACAAAATTGTACGTAACTCTTAGTTTTTTTAAAAAAAGAAAATAAATAACTAGTAGTCTCTAAAGATAAAAATGGAAATCAGAATTCCCAGTCCTGTCAAATTACTCTTTGCTGCTCAAATATCTTTGACTCAATTTTGTTCCTCTACCATTTGAGCATAGTACTCTAATAGCTGTAGACGGGTTCATAAAATGTTTCAATATTTCTACAGTCTTAAAAAGGACCTCTTAGGCATGTAATTTGTCAGTTGTCCGGTATCATACCTGGTATAAGAATCCCCTATAGATCACCCCAGACAGATAGACAGTTCTAGTAGTTCCCCAAACATCTAAACTGGAAAGTTCTTAATGTCCTAAGACAGTTGGAGTGAACACCTATGGCCTAGCAGGTAAATACAAGTCAAAAGTTAAAAAACAAATTGCCTTATTTGAACAGGTATTTGTGCACCAGTGTTCATAGCAGCTTTATTTGCAATAGCTAAAATGTGGAAACAACTCAAATGTCCACTGACAGAGAAATGGATAAACAAACTGTGGTATATACATACAGTGGAATATTACTCAGACTTAAAAAGGAATGAGATTCTGATACATGCTACAACATGGATGAACCTTTAAGATATTATGCTAAATAAAATAAGCCAGATGAAAAAGGACAGATATTCTATCATTCCACTTATGTGAGGTATCTAGAATAGTCAAATTCATGGAGACAGAAAGTAGAAGGGTGGTTGCCAGGGGCTGGGAGAAAGGGGTACTAGGGAGCTTCTGTTTAATGGATACAAAGTTTCAGTTTGGGAAGATTAAAAAGTTTTGGGGATAGATAGTGGTGATGATTGCACAACAATGTGATGTACTTATTAATTCCATTGAACTGTACACTTGAAAATGGTTAAAATGGTAAATTTTGTATTGTGTGTATATTTTCCTACCATTAAAACCAACAACAACAACAAGAAATGAGGTGCCTTGGAAGAAGTCAGGAGTCCATGAGCATCTTTCTGTACTTTCTCACTCTCTAATTGGTCTGTGCCCCTGTTTGTCTGACTCCTACGTTTTGCAGCTGGCCTCCTTCTTTTCACACAGCCATCCTGGATGGATGAGCTCCTCAGTGTCTCCTATGAGGAAAGTGGATGGACTTTTGAGAGCCTTATCCCAAGGGATGACTTCAGCGCTAATGTATTTCACTCTTTTTCCCCAGGAGTCATCTCCTGACCTCCAGGCCCCAAATTCCAACTGCTGGCCATAAAAGCCAGTGTCTGCGGGTTGGCCCCGCCCTCCTCATTTCAACTGAGCGCCCTAGAGACACACATATTAGCCTGTAATCTCCCTCCCTTGTCTTGTATTTGCCGTTTTTCTGGCACATCTTCTTCTATCTTCTTTTTCTTTTATTTCCAAAATGTGTGTTTAGTTTTAAAGTTTAAGATACAATTGCTCTTCCTGAATGGGTGAAATGGTCTTTGTTACAATTGCTGTTCCATATATGAGTATATCCTGTATGCTCAGAAGTTACCAGGGATGCCATGGGATTTGATTCTAATGTTCACTTTAATTCAGTTGGCTCATATTAGACAATAAAATCTGACTAATTCTGAATAATGGAAGTTAGACTATAGTAGTTTCTTGAAAAATGAGAACCATTGACTATTTTTTAAAAGAATTAAACTTTCTTCCTTTTAAATGATTTTTTAATTGAAGTATAGTTGATTTACAATGTTGTGTTCATTTCTGCTGTACAGCAAAGTGACTCAGTTATATATATATATATATTCTTTTTTTTATATCCTTTTCCATTATGGTTCATCACAAGATATTGAATATAGTTCTCTGTGCTATACAGTAGAACCTTGTTGTTTATCCATTCTATATGTAATAGCTTACATCTGCTAACCTCAACCTCCCACTCCATCCCTCCCCACCCCCTCTTCCCCTTGGCAACCACAAGTCTGTTCTCTATGCCTGTGAGTCTGTTTCTGTTTCGTAAATTTTCTTCTTTTTAAATTCCATGTGTATCATAAACAAATAGGTAAAATGAGATAAGATATTGGAGGATTATAATCAGACTGGCATTATAATGTATAACAAATGCACTTAAATATATACTAATGTTTAGCTGTTAAATTCAGAAATTAAAAGTACCTTGATAAGGGGCTAAATTGTCCTTTCCTTTGGATGGTAGGATAACTTTCTTGAATGGTAGGATGATTTTCTCTCCTGTTATTTTTCTCACCTCTCTGAGCCCTCTTTCCACAACTTCTGGACTTTTGTTGCCTCTCAATATTATATGTTTTGCTTACTGCTCTTTGCTTTTCTCATGGTCTTTCTGATTTCAAGTTCCGCCTAGTTGCAGCTGTTTCTTCAACTTTTTTTGTGCTCTCCAAGCCGGGGTTGACCTGGAAACTAATAACCATTTGTCAGAGTTTCTGTGGGAAAAATGCCTTCCAAATGCTAAATAGCTGCCTTACAAACTTTGTGACATAGCCCTTATGCAAGCTGTGGTCTTCTTACATTCAAATTTGTTGAGGTTTCTCTGCAAATTTAAAGAAAATTTACACTGTTTTCCATAAGTGCTTAGGGAAAATGAAAGTGTAGTGAAAACGTATGTACTTTAGAGTTAGGCAGATCTGGATTTGAATTCCACTGCAACCATTTATTTTTTTCTGTGTTAATGGATAGTTTAAGCCTCAGTTTCCCCATCTATAACATGAAGATAAATCCTCCTATGTGCCTGTGTCAGGAGCTTAGGTTTGCCAGATAAAATACAGGACACTTAGTTAAGTTTGAATTCCATAAAAACAATGAATATTTTTCTATAAACATTTTCAATACATAAAGTTTTAGTATGGAATTTTTCATTGTTCATCTGAAACTCAAGTTTAACTGAGCATGCTGTATTAGCATTTGCTAAGTCTGGCAAACCTACAGGGGGCACTAGTATATATGTGATACCCATATATGTGTGATATAGAAAATGTGGGATTCCTTCTGCAGCCCTTAGCTACAGTGGTCAGCTCTGCTGAAACTAAGTAGGTCTCTGCTTGCTTACTGCTACTCCCAAATGCTACCCTCTGCCTCAGCAAATTACATAATCACAGAGTCCCACCACAAACAATCTAATGAGAAATCACAATAGTGGTCACTTTGGGATTTTGTTCTTCAGAAACTGTATGATAGATGAAGTGATTTTTAACACTCAATTTAATAATATGATGATATCTTTGAAGTTCAGCATAATATATAAGAATAGGTAGACAATATTTAAAATCATCTACTATTAGATATGGAAGGGACTTAAGAGACCATCTTGGCTACTCTTTTTTATACCGATAAGGAGCCTGACCCCCGGAGAGTTCGACAGATTTGGCTGAGCCCAGGCTGGAATTTCAGCCCCCTGACTTCAGCATCAGCCAGGTTTTCTCCTACAGAGTTTCTCCTGCAGTGTTTCCTATCTAATCCCTGCCATGACTTATTACAATACACTTGCATGCAGTGACAGGGTAGGATCCGTTTCATTTTCTCTGTGTGGCGCCTTGCCCAGGATCGTTTGGAGGTATGGATGTAATTGATAATTTGGTGCACCATAGCATGTAAACATTGCTATCAACTTTGCCACTGCATTTTTAATCATAAACTCATCTCTATTAAAATACTTTTGTATGCATTAAACTGGGTCACTTAATGTGATTATACAAAAATAATGACCTTATTCCCAGACTCTTATAAATAATACACGTTTTTTCCCATTCTCAAGGTACAGTGATATATTGTTGTTATCAAAGGTAGATTATAGTATGACGTTCATCACTACAGCTTATTTAGTTATTCTTCATTTTCAGTAACTTAGTAAAATTTAAATTATTCTTGGTTCAAACAAATTCTAAAAATGACATCTGTGGAACAATTGGAAATTTGAACATTGGCTTTAAAGTGATGTTAAAAATTATTAATAATTCTTTAGGTGTGATAATGGTATTGTAGTTAAATTTAGATACACATGCTGATATGCCTATGAATGTGCTCTTGGATTAGTTTCAAAACTGTGCTATGAGAAGAGGCAAGATTAGGTAGGGAATAGATAAAACAAGATTAGCCAGGAGATAATTGTTGAAGGTGGATGATAGGTACAAGGAGCTTTCATCATGCTATTCTGTCTGCTTTTATATATGCTTGAAATTTTCCATAATAGCAAGTTTAAAACTATATTCCTGATTCCCAAACTCTAGTCTGATTATACAGAGTTTAAATAAGATTATATCACATGAAATCAAAGATTTTAATGCTCATATTTAAGGGACAGAAATAACATTTGTCTTCAAGTCCAGTACTTGTTGGCTTATTTTTTTCACTCTATTCATTTGAGAGAGTCATATAATAGAAAGAACTTAAAACTGGGAACTCAGAGAGTCTAATTCTAGCAGCTCTCTGCCTTTTGTTAGTTGTGTGACCTCAGGCAAGATACTTAATCTCTTTGGGCCTCAGTTTTCTCATTATGTAAAATGAGAGCATTGCACTCTGGTCTCCTGGGGCATTCAGCTCTGAAATTGTTTGACATGATATCATACTCAGGCTTTCCAAATCTACCATTAAGCTGGCTCACGGTGTCTTTTACCTTTATTCTCTCCCTATTAATGGAATAATGGGCTACATTCTGGGGACAACTGATTTTAACATAAAGATATTAGGAATGTGATACAAAATATTGTATGCTTCCTATGGATCTCCTGTATATGAATTTATTATTTAAGTCCTTCTGAAATGAGCTGATATTTCTATCGGTATTACCTACTGGACAAGTTATAGAAATTATTTCCCACTTTGAAAAGTTGAACAATGTTCTTGGTGTGGTGCTAATATAAACTCTTTCAAAATTCAAAGGGTGCACCTTTATTTTAGGATTCAAGATTTTTAAAAATAATACCGTATTTACTCTCTCTGTATGATTTCACGATTTTATTACCTTCAGTTATATCCCCAGCCTTCTATATGAAATCTTTTATATATTCTCATGTAGCAGGACATTGTCCTCGTCACCAATTTTATTGTTTCTTTTTTGAACTGTCCCTAATTCCACAGTCTGGCATACATTATGCATGTTGTGTTTATAACATTTTTTTTTCAAACAAAGGTAATATTTTGAATATGTGAAGTGCAACTCTAACTCACTTCAGGCCTATGTATTTGTAACTTCTCCCCAAGAATTTAATTTCATTGCAGTCCTGTAATCATTGCAAAACATCTTCTTATGAAAAATATGCATTGGGTACTACTTTATAGTAATGCTAAATATATTATTTCAGTGTCACATCAGAATTCATCCTTTCAACAAATGTTTAATGAATGTTTTCTAGGTGTGTTAATTTTGAAAAAGGATCTCGAAGGAAAGAAGGCTTAGAACAAATTACCAGAGGACACAGATTTCCAATTTTAAACTGATTTTATTCCTCAGAAAATGTTACTAAAAGACACTTACTTATTCATACACACAGTCCTCCTCTTGCACAGATACTTCAAAATTACCATAATTAATTCAGAGTCCCAACTCTGGCCCCCATAGAGAGAAGTGACTATTTCAGTGGAGGCCATAATGGAATATCCTTACAAAATCCATTATCACCACTTTTTAAAACAAATCCTCTCCGCTTACTCAGTATCTTTGCAATAATCCATTTATCAATCAATAGCCTTCTGGACCAGGATTTGTTTGTTTGATCTCTGTGAAACGATGATACTTCTATCCAGAGTCTCTCAGGACTACTGTTTGACGTTGGTAGATTGTGGGGACTTTCACAACCTGTTGGAAGTACTTGACATGACAGGTAATAAGATCCATTCCTTCTTTAGTCAGATATGTACTTCAGTAAACATGTCAGGTTCCCAGACACTGTTCTTGTAAGGATTCCTTTCATTTACTCTCATCTCTGACTGAGAGATGAGAGTGTGGGCTTCTTTGTTAACTAACTCATACATTCATTAGTTCATAAACATTTTTTTTGAGAATCCACTGTGTGCTAGGTACGTGCAAGAGTGACAAAGATAACCTTAGCAACCCTCATTTTCAAAATAATGTATTTTGAAATCTGGCAATTCTTGGTAGCATGTCAATTAATAATCATATGCTATGTGGTTGAGTTAGAACAGTACATGATCTTACTCGTGTCTTTGGTTTCTTTCTTTCTTTCCTTTTTTTTATGTTAATTTTATTGGAGTATAGTTGATTTACAGTGTTGTGTTAGTTTCAGGTGTACAACAAAGTGATTCAGTTATACATATACATAAATTGATTCTTTTATAGATTCTTTTCTCATATAGGTTATGGCAGAATATTGAGTGGAGTTCCCTGTGCTATATGGTAGGTCCTTTTTTATCTATCTTATATATAATAGTGTGTGTATGTTCATCTCAAGCTCCTGATTTATCCCTCCCCCTTTGATTTCTTTCTGAGTATACATACATGAGGGTATTTTCATGAGGATTCCCATCAGTACATTAGGAGAAGGTGTGTCCAGGAGAGAGTTTTCAGCAGATCCTTCTCCTTTCTTGGCTTACTCTTTGAACTCTTGTTTCATTGTCTTTTTAATACTCTTTGATGAGGCAACTTTTCAAAGCCTTTTTAACGTTAAAATAATTTAGGGCCACTGGTTGTCCCTTGTTCAAGTAGTTCTCTGCTTCTTCACATAACTTGTTGATGTGAATGAAGGGGCACGATTTCTCCTATCAAAAATAAATTGCTTTTCCTTCATGAACTTTTCCTATCACTGCCTAATGTAACAGTGTCTGTTTTCTGTCTCAAAAGTTTTTCCCTTTTTCATATAAATAGAATCAATCATATAGTACGTAATATTTTGAGATTGACTTCATTCACTTATAATAATAATGCCTTTTGATATTCATCATGTGGAGATACATCTAAAGGATCTTAATTACAAAAATCTCAACCCAAATTTAAAATTATTCAATATACACTATTTTTTTGAATGAAAAAGATCTTAGATCCCCACCCTCTGACCTTCCAGTCCCCTCTTTTTCTTGCTACTGTTGTCTAGAATTTTAATTCTACGCTTTAAACATAATATTTCTTTGTTTTTGAAAGGAATTTAATTTAGCAAGAAAGTTTGCCGCTTCCTTTGATCACTTTTCTCTATATATTTGTGTCCTTCCATCCCTCTGCATTTGTTAATTACTTTTTAACTGAAGTACTTTCCTTAATAATTCTTTCAACAAGAGTCTGTGAGTACTAATTTCTCTCAGCTTGTGTCTTTTTTTCTATATATCTTTATTTTGTTTTTTGTGCTTTTTTAATAAATTTATTTATTTATTTTTGGCTGTGTTGGGTCTTTGTTGCTGCGCACGGGCTTTGTCTAGTTGCAGCGAACGGGGGCTAGCTACTCTTCGTTGCGGTGAGCGGGCTTCTCATTGTGTTGGCTTCTCTTGTTGTGGAGCACGGGCTCTAGGTGCACGGGCTTCAGTAGTTGTGACACGTGGGCTCAGTAGCTGTGGCTCATGGGCTCTAGAGTGCAGGCTCAGTAGTTGTGGCGCACGGGCTTAGTTGCTTTTCCCGGACCAGGGCTCAAACCCGCATGTCCCCTGCATTGGTAGGCAGATTCTTAACCACTGCACCACCAGGGAAATCCCTCTATATAGCTTTAGAATAGTAGTGTGCTCAGAGATAGAATTTCACATTGACATTTATTTTTCTGTCCATTTTTAAAGGATATTTTCTATTGTCTTAGGTGCAATAATACCTGTTGTTGCTAATGAAATTTTATTGCAAATTTTATCAATATTGGTTGTGGGGTTTTTTTGGGTAATCAATTTTTCTCTCTGGAAGATTTATATATGTAAATATATATATGCATATACATATGCATATATATATTCTTCATGAAGTTTCAATAAGCTCTATTTAAGTACAGTTTTGCTTTATTTTTAGTTTTTCAGCTTGGCCTTTGCTATATATTCTCAGTCTGAGAATATCTATTTTTTCTGGGAATATATATTTTTGTTCAGTTTTAGAAATTTTTATCCATTCCCTTTATTCTATGCTTTGAATTCTTTTTTTTAGGTATACTTGTTAGTCTTAACTGATCTCCTATGTCTCTTAACTGCTTTTTCGTATGTTTTAAAATAACTTTATCTTTCTGCATTGCTTTTGGGTGAATTTCTCAATACCATGTTTCAGTTCACTAACTCTTGTCATTGGCTATCAAAAGTCTAAAGTTTATTCCACTAAATAAGCTTATTTAAAAAAATTAATATCTTTATTTTTCATATTCAAGACCTAAAGTCTGTCATACAGAGTGAAGTAAGTCAGAAAGAGAAAATCAAATACCGTATGCTAATACATATATATGGAATCTAAAAAAAAAAAAATGGTTCTGAAGAACCTAGGGGCAGGACAGGAATAAAGATGCAGACATAGAGAGTGGACTTGAGGACACGGGGAGGGGGAAGGGTAAGCTGGGCACGAAGTGAGAGAGTGGCATGGACATATATACACTACCAAATGTAAAATAGATAGCTAGTGGGAAGCAGCCGCATAGCACAGGGAGATCAGCTTGGTGCTTTGTGACCACCTAGAGGGGTGGGATAGGGAGGGTGGGAGGGAGGGAGATGCAAGAGGGAGGGGATATGGGGATATATGTATACATATAGCTGATTCACTTTGTTATACAGCAGAAACTAACACAACATTGTAAAGCAATTATACTCCAATAAAGATATTAAAAAAAAAAAGAGTTCTAATCTACTTACTCTTCTTAGCTACTTGTTCGTGTTTTTTATATAGTTTTATTTTTGATGCTATTGCTCCCATATATCTCTTTGAAAATCCTAAACATTTTTATGTTGAAGTTATCAGATGCTCCTGTTATTTTCATTTCATTTGGAATAAGTTTCTTTCCCATTTGTTGATTCTTTGGTTGGAAATTTTAGCATTAATTGTCATCACCTGTTTTAGAGTTTTGGCTTGAGGATGATGGTAGATAGAGAAGGTCACAAATTGTTTGAAACTACTTCCATTCTCTGGTGGATCTATCTCTCTTCTTTAATTTGGCGGGATCTGTAACTATTTTGACCAAGACACAAGGTGGTGATACTGAGCCAGTTTCTGGGCCTTCCTATCTCTTGGAACAGTCCCTTTACATTCCCTGAGCCACTTTGAAAGAAGACCAACTACCATATAAATGACCATGTGGAAAGGCCCTGAGACTACATGGAGAGGGAGAGGGGCCCAGCTGATCCTGACTTACCAGCTGTCTCTACTAATGAACCAGGCTTGTGAGGGAAGTTATCTCTAACCCTCTAGATCACCTTAGCCACCACCTGAATATCATCAAATGATCATAATTGACACCAGGTGCAGGTGGAGCAGAGGAGTCACTCAGCTGAGGCCTGTTCAAATTTCTGACCCACAAATTTGAGATACAATAAAATGATAATTGGATTAAGCCAAAGTTTTCTCATGCGTACTTTGTTACACAGCAATAGATAATGGAAACAGTGGCCTTATCTTGAATCTACCTCTTTTCCTGCCTCCTACCCATTCTCCCATAATCTCTGTACATACTCAGCCTGACTACTAGTTTTGGGATGCTCCACTAAATTCCCCATCCCTCCAGTACAGGAGTAGACTTTAGGATTTCTGTCTGCCTGTGATCCTGGATACCTGGCAGGCGGAGTCAACTGAGCCAAAAGCAGCTTGGCCCACGTCCTGGCTTCCATGCTGTCCTTCTGACTCCTTAGGTCCTCCACTCCATATACGCACCAGCTTTTATTCCTGAGCCACCCTTCAAACTGGAGGGAGCCATGCTTGTCTGTGGTTTCTTATGGTGTGTGGGCACTTTTAGTTCCACCTACCACAGGAGAGCTGACTTCCCGGTTATGTTTTCTGTTCTCCAGACTTGAAGCCCAGTAGACTTTCAGATTTAGCCCCATTTAGTGTAGTGTGTTTTTCAATTCTGACCATAGGAATTTTGCTTATTTGGGAGCTTAGCCATGTCTCTCTTTCATTCTCTTTTTTTTTTTTTTTTCTTTTGTCTATCACGGTGATTTTCTTTTTATTTTTTTAAAATGAACTTTTTATTTTAGAATAAATTTAGATTTACAGAAAAACTGTAAACATGGTAGTTTCTATATATCCATATTCAGTTTCCACTATTATTAACAGCTTAAATTAGTAAGATAAATTCCTCAGAACTAATGAAGCAGTGTTAATATTTATTGACTAAAGTTCATACTTTATTCAGATTTTCTTAGTTTTTACCTAACATCCTTGTTCAGTTCCAGGATCCCAATCAGGATCCCACATTACATTTAGCTGTCATATCTCTGTAAGCTCCTCTTGGCTGTGACTATTTCTGACTTCCTTTGTTTTTATAGTAATCTTTTTTTTTAAATTTTTTTTATTTTTTTAATTTTTGGCTGTGTTGGGTCTTCGTTTCTGTGCTAGGGCTTTCTCTAGTTGCGGCAAGCAGGGGCTACTCTTCATCGCGGTGTGTGGGACTCTCACTATCGCGGCCTCTCTTGTTGCGGAGCACAGGCTCCAGACGCGCAGGCTCAGTAGCTGTGGCTCACGGGCCTAGTCGCTCCGCGGCATGTGGGATCTTCCCAGACCAGGGCTCGAACCCGTGTCCCCTGCATTAGCAGGCAGATTCTCAACCACTGCGCCACCAAGGACGACTTCCTTTGTTTTTGATCACCTTGACTGTCTGAGGAATACCGGTTAGGTATTTCGTAGAATGTCCCTCCATTAGGATTTGCTTGGTGTGTTTCTCATTATTAGACCGAGGTTATGTGTTCTGGGGAGGAAGACCACAGGGATAAAATACCATTCTCCTTATATCATATCAAAGGTACATACAATACTATCCACATGACTTATCACTGTTGTTGTTAACCTTGACCATTTGGCTGAAGTAGTATTTGCTAGATTCCTCTACTATATTCTTTGCTCCCTCTTTTTATACTGTACTCTTTGGAAGAAAGTTAGGCATCGTCCTTTCTTAAGGAGCAGGAATTATGTTTCACTTCCTTGAGGGTGAAGTATTTACATAAATTGTTCCAACTTTGACCACTGGGAGCTCTTGGCTCCTGGGTCCCATTGACATACACCCATCATTGTGTGTGTGTGTGTGTGTGTGTGTGTGTGTGTGTGTGAGTATGTCTTTACTTTCTGCCAACACAGGATGCTCTAGGCTCATCTTGTATATTTCCTTCCCCAATAGTAGAATCAACCATTTCCTCAAACAACCCTGGTTCCTTTTATCGGAGAATGGTATTAGAAATGAAGATCTGGGTGCTAAGGTGTGCTTGTTGCTACTGGCGTGTTATTGCTTCAAGGCCTTCCCAGCTGATAGAACAATGAAATTGTTGTGTGTATACTAATCCCTATTATACATGTATGTATAACTATTTCTGTAGAAAGCCATCTTATCTATATTAAGCTAAACATGACTTCATACTCATGTCTGCAGTTCTAATCTATTACCACATGAATCATTCTAGCACTGTCCCATTGCTTGTCTGTGACCTCCCACTAAAACAGTGAGAAACCTGACTCCCACTATTTGATATCTGCTTTCTGAATTTTTGAATTCTAGGGTACCAGTATAGTGGTTTCAGAATAGCTAGCATTTCTATTTACTTCTTTCTTAGAGTTTACTCTCTCTGCCTATATTGCCTATCTGTTTTTGCATGTTGTCTTCTTTTTCTATTAGAGCTCTTAATACAACAATCATAGTTACTTAAATTCCCTGTCTGATAATTCCCTGTCATATCTGAGTTGGATTCTAATGCTTCCTTTGTCTCTTCAGATTGTGTTCTGCCTTCGCTTTTGGTATGCCTTGTGATTTTCTTTGTTGAAAGCCAGATTTGTTGTACTGGGTAATAAGAATTGAGGTAAATAGGCCTTTAGTGTGATATTTATATTAATCTGGCTAGGACTTGGACTGTGTTTAATGTTTGCAGTAGCACCAGGTACTAGAGGCTTCAAATTCCTTTAGCATCCTTGTTTCTGTTTTTCCTCTTAACTTTGGGCTTCCCTAACTACTTCTCTTTGGAGAGAAGCCGTATCTTCGAGATCTTTGAACTATGATCCCCTGTTATACTGGAGCCCTTCTGGTGTGACAGTAAGGTGTCAGGGAAAGGGGGCATTCTATAATCTTCTGATTACATCTCTGTCTTTTGGTGGACAGGTCTTTTGGGGCTGTGACCTTCAGAACTGTTTTTCGCACGGCGTAGCTTCCTGCCCACCCCCACCCCCGCTCTTACCTCTTGCTCCATTCCCTGTCCACAGTATTCCCAGTTCTGTTAGATGAACTAGGACCTTTAGAGGGGGCTGGAGTGGATAGAATACCCTTCCTCCAGCCGGGATAATGCTCTGACATCTTTTTCTGAATATTAAGTCTTTCACAGAGAAGACTCTGGGCCCCTTGCACAAAGATTGTCTTCTCTTCCCTCTACAGAGTCATATAGGAATCTTTGGAGTGAGAGCCTGGTGCGATGACTGGAGATAAAGCGCATGGATGTGTGGGCACACACCCACTAAGGCTTTGACTATAGAAGTGCCTCACTCTTACGTTAGTCCACACTCAGCCTCCAGCAATCTGTCAGCAATCCCTTTTAAGTGTTCCTATCAGTTCATGACCTCAGAGGCTTCTGCTGCAGGTGTGTAGATCTCAACTGTGTCTCTCTCGATGCGACTGTCTCCCGAAACTTCAGGGTGGTGGTTTGCCGTGCAACCTCAGTTCTCTGATGGATCCAAGAAGTCAATGGTTTGCAATTTATTCAGTGTTTCCTTTTTGTAAAGATGGGAGTGATGACTTCCAGGCTCGTTGTATGTCAGAGCTAAAACCAGAAGTTGCTCATGCCTTTTTAATAAAATGTTTATAATAATTATTATAATGTATCTGTTATGTTCAGTGTTTGGACCAGGATGCGGAGAATGAAATTAAAATGCCCCCTTGACCACAAATCCTGAATACTTTCTTTATAATTCCCTTTCAGTATATAAAACAAGCTTCTTGCTAAACTGTTTTATCAGTCTAATATATATACACAGAAATTTACACACATCATAAGTGTACATACAGAACAATGAATTTTCACAAACTGCAAGTCACCTGTACAACTAGTGCCAAATGAAGAAACAGAACATTACACCATGACCAGAAACACCTCTCATGCCCCTTTCAACTGCCCTTTACACTTTACTAATTGCCACTAATCCCCAAAAGGTAGCTACTCTACTGATTTCTTCCAGCACAAACTACTTTGGCTGGTTTTAGAACTTCATATAAATGAAATCATACAGTATGCACTCTTTTCATAATGTTATACTTGTTTGGTGTAACATTACGTTTTTTAGAGTTATCTGCCTATTGTATATAGTTGAGATTGTTTGTTCTCATTGTGTGACTATATAACAATTTATTTGTCCATTCAGGGTGAATGAAGATTTGGGTCATTTCCAGGGCTGTTGGAACTTTCAAATATGTGCTTTTTGGTGAACATGTGTATGTGTTTCCCTTAGATATATACCTAGGAGTGTAAATGCTGGGTTATAACTTATTCTTACTTCAGGCTTTCCTAGGCACTGATAAGCAGTTTTCTGAAGTGGCTGCCCTGTCCTGCCTCATCCCCCAGCCCCACCCCCATCAATACCCCCCTGCAGGGCATGAAGGTTCTGGGTGCTCCACATTCTCACCAACATTCAGTATCTCACGTCTTCTTCACTTTTGCTGTTCTAGAGTGTGTAGTGGTATTTCACTGTGGTTTTAATTTTCTTTTCCCTGATGAGTAACAAAGTCGAGCATTTTGTTTTCTGGCCATTTGAAGGTACCGTTTATTATGGTGATTTTTTTTTTTTTTTTTTTTTAATTTATTGGCTGTGTTGGTTCTTCCTGCTGCGCGTGGGCTTTTCTCTAGTTGCAGAGAGCGGGGGCTACTCTTTGTTGCGGTGCGTGGGCTTCTCACCACGGTGGCTTCTCTTGTTGCAGCGCACGGACTCGAGGCACACAGGCTTCAATAGTTGCGGCGTGTGGGCTCAGTAGTTGTGGCACACGGGCTTAGTTGCTCCACAGCATGTGGGATCTTCCCAGACCAGGGCTCGAACCTGTGTGCCCTGCGTTGGCAGGCGGATTCTTAACCACTGCGCCACCAAGGAAGCCCCCTATTATGGTGATTTTTTAATCAAGTCTATCTTACCAGGTAGACTGGGAGTTCTTTCTAGGCAAGGCTCCTGTCGTTCACCTTTGCATCTCTCAAAATCTGCCAGTACTTCTCTTTTAAGTTGCCGTTCACCCAGCGTTACGTAGATGCCTGCTTAATGGAATGAATGTACGGAGCTTTCAGCTTTTCTTCCTGAACTGGTACCTTGTAGCCACCTCAAGGATTATTCCTGGAGCATCAGGTATGTAAGTTTTAGATTTTAAGCATTTAAAAAAATCTTAATAGGTATCTTTTCAGTGCCTAGTATGTATTGGGTACTGTGTAAGGCTGTGTTGGGAGAAAGTGTATTAGTGAATTCAGAGATAATTCTTATGCTCGGGAAGCTTTTAGACCATGTGCCAGCCTAGATTAAGTGCTGGTTTTGGATGAGTCCTCCTTTAATAAAAGGTCTTGGTTTCTCTCCCCTCCCTGCACCCGCTCCCTGGTGTAACTGGATGAGCAGAAGCTGATATGCAGCGCTTTAAGGATATGAAGGTGTAGGCTACTTTGAAATTTGCTCTTGAGAGATTTCTGCCTAGTAATTTTCTAGAAGGAAGAAAAAGATTTTTCACTGACATTTTTTCAAAAGTGGTATGAAGCATGTTTTGGAGATGAAAACATCCAATTACTTGGTTCCTAATTTCTCAGGAATCCTGGCCAGTCACAAGTGTCAGTGTAGGTTTTATGAAAGAAATCCTCTTCCCTGTCTGACACAGCTTTCTTTATCCTCTGTAATAGCAGAACTGCAGCCTCCACTCTGAAGAGACACTCTTCTTAGCAGTAACTATGACACCTAGAGATTTCATTTCGCCTCAAACACTTTCCCATTTTCCTCCCATATCTGTGAAAAACTCCTCTATGGAATCAGATACTTTATGCAGTAGGTATACACACTGAAAAAAATGACTTTTAGATTGTGGATAGCCACTTCCCAAAGGAAGAATATTGTAACTGTGAAGGAGATGGCACAAAGCCAAATTTTTCATGGTGCTTTGCAGGAGATCTTACTGTGCACTTATTTTTAAGAATCTCTTCATTCTGCTTTCCCTTTTGATCAACTTCTGCTCCAGATATAAAGGAGAAAAATGGACTCTTCCATGGAGAAACTGTACATATGTTTAGTGTCTGGGGTATAAGGATTGACTGTTTTCTTCTTGTTTTTTTTTAAATAGTCAAACTGCTTCAAAACTTTTTGCCCTTTGAAGATGAGGTGACATGCGTATCAACAGTTATTATAATTCTGGTTCCAGTGACTCTGCTGCAGTTGCCTCTGGTACCCACAGAAGCATGGTTTCTGCAGGGCACCCCACCTCCCTACTTTTTTACCACCCTGGGGACAGAGCTGATGCTGAAGTGCTCTGTGTCCTCTGGAGACACAAAGCGTTAAGGTCATACTTTGATTCATGCGGAAGTGGGGAGAATGCTTCTTTGCTCACTTCAGTGTTCACATTTATCAAATATGTCCCAAAGCAACACAGGAGGAAACTCATTTTCCATCTGTCACCCCATCCCAGAGGGCTGGCTGGGAGACATATGCAAGCGTCCAGCCCCAGGCTGCACTCAGACTCATGTCCCCCTTCCAGCACCAAGGCTTTCTTCCTGGATTAAGCTTATCTGCTCTACTCTCCCTTCCCTTAGGTGGAGTCCCTTCTAGGAGGAGCTTTAGTCTCTCAGGTGGGTGGGCTTTTGTAGGGGCTTATCCTCCAGTTCATCTGACAGACATGCCTGCTCTCAACAATGCCCACAGCTTCTAGGGCTCTTTCTGGAACCCCACACCACTACTGCCCCCATTCCCCTGCCCACATACCACAGCATATATTTGTGAGATTCCTTCTGTAACCAGTAAGTACAACCATTTAGAGGAAATAGAGAACATTCCCAGTTATCCAGGACCCAAACAAATAAAGCTTAAATTTTACATTTTGTGTTCAAAGGTTTCTTTCCTTGGTTTCTGAGATTCCAACTCTTTTGTTACTTTTTAAAACCTTCTGCTTGCTTTTTTTTTGTCTTCATTGCATTCACTTTTTCCTCACTCTATTTAACTGCAAACACGCCTCATGGCATTGACCCTGAGTCCTTGCTCCTCTATTCTGGCCTGCCCCCATTTGAAACCTTTACCTATTGCTGTGATTATCCTGATGCAGCAATTAACCCATTCTCTTTTGGTCGGTCACAAATTTTGACCTTTTTGGTGCATTCAGTGAATGTTTTTTGAGAGACTCCTATATGCCAAGCACTGTAGTTATGGTGGATGTGCCCCAGGGTATGCTCTCAAGGGAGACAGAAAAGGAAGCACATCATGATATAGTGGTGACTTCAGATAGCAGTATGTGAGAGGTGGGAAAGCAGCATCTCTGGGGGTGACTCAACGTGGAAAGGTAAGGAAAGTCTTCTTGCGCTGGCTGTTGCTTTTCCTCTGCTCAGCACTCATTCATTCCTCACATTGTCCTGGTAACAGCCTCTGACATATGACCTTGGTCCAGCCAGTTAGGGCACTCTATTCTGCCTTACACAACAGTAGGTCCAGGAATAGACGTATGACCTATATTGGGCTAATGAAGGCATTTCTCAGCTAAACCTAGTGCTCTTTAAGGGTCTTTGATGTCTGGAGTAGTGCTGGGTGAATTGGAGGAGCATCATATAAGCCAGTTATATGTGGCCTTCACCTCTGCTGGAATTCTGTCTCACCCCGACTTTGTCTGCCAAAATTCCATTAATACATCCTTAAGAGGTAGTTCAAATTTTGTCTCATTTAAGCCCCAGACTGAATTAGTCATTCTCTTTCCATATATATTATATGTAATATATATACTCTAATATATAATCTGTACCTGAGCATACATATGTAAATATATATCTATGTTTGAGCATGTCTCAGTTGTAATAGCTCTCTAAGCCAGCATCTTCAATAATACATATAAGAGACAAGCACGTTCATTTTAATATTCTGAAATCACCATGCCCAGTGCAATTACCACTTGACCCTTGAAAAGATTTTTGCAGACAAGAGGATCTCATGTTTGTATCCATGGAGTCCTATTAGCATGTTGCAGCATGAGGATAGAAGGTTGAGCTCATCCAGGGAATAAGCCCATCAGCTGACAGAAGGCAGGTGATAAGATCTCTCAGCAGATTAAAAAGGGAAGGGCAGCAACTCGTTAGGAAACACAGAGATATCTGCTTAATTACTTGAAAAATGTCTGAGGCAGTACATTTTATGACACCTGGAGGGTATAAACATGCCCATAAATTTAATTAATTTTCTTTCTTCTTTCATTGCACCTGTATGGCCTAAAGGAAAAGTCTAATGAAACTACAACCAAGCACTTCTGCTGGACTTCCACAATTCATTTGGGCAATATTCAGAAAATGAAATACTGAATTTCCTATCAGTTTATGGGGAGAAATGTATTTGGAAAAATGCAGCCCAGCAGTGAAATTATACCTATGTCAAATTGTGATCAATGGCTCCCTCAGCTTTATTTCCAAAAAGAACCTAAATCTCTTTATAGATATATTAAAATATATTTAATACTCATAAATCTCTAAGGAGAAAATCAGCGTGAGATATTATCGTTTTCTTGGAGGAAAACGTTATATGAGAACTAGAAGGCTTAGGGGTTGGTCAAACCTTCTAAGCAAATAATCCCATTTGCTCTCTATTACAGTAGCATAACCCACACATTTTTGTTAAAAATCTTTAAGTTTATGATATTATTTTATAAGTTACAAACAGTAGTAATGAGTATGCTTGAATACCCATTTTAATAATATTATATCATTTAATGAGTGCTATTTGCCAGAGACTAGTACTTTCTATATCTTATCTTGAATCCTCATGACAACATTGCAAGGAAAGGATTATCCCTTTCAGAATGACTCCCTAAGAGATAAGAGACTTATTCAAGGTCACATAGCTAGTAAGCGTTGAAACTTGGATTCAAAACCAGATTCTTTTGGCTCCAAAATCTGTGCTTATTTAAGTTTGTTATATGAACAGTAATGTGAAGCCATTTTTTTCCTTGTTAACTCAGTGTCACTGAACATATGAAAAGTCCATAGACATACCTTATTTTCATAAAAGAATCTTGACATTATTGAGCTTTGAGTAGTGAATTATTCATTGGAGCTTCTGGACTTAGCCTGCTTTCTCAAGAATTTACAGAAGAAAACTCCAACTGTGTATGATTCCATTTAACTTAATATATACTGTGTCCACTTGTTCCTACAGTAAGCAAGAAAGGGCTTCTTACTTGTACGGTATAGAGGGAAAGGAAAACATTGCATATTGAGCACCTACTATGTGCCCATTATATGCTCAGCCTTTTGCATGTATTAACTCAGAGCAAGTGGGTGATGGAGGTGACCACTGAGAGGCAATGCCCACTGGGAACACCCCAAGGTAATGCTCCCTCTTACCTTGGAATTCTGCTTTTAAAAGTCACTGTGGTAAGTGCCAAGCTTCACAGCCAAACATATTTTGGGGTCATTTGAAAATTGCTATTAGATAAAAGTGAAATGAAATATTTTTATTTAGCTGTTATTGTCATGAAATACCATAGTGCTGTTTTCAGTTTTAATCTCTTGTAATTTCATTGACTGTTAATGTTTAGTGGGCTCATAAACTAATTTGAATCGATCTGATTCTGCGCAATCAAGCCCATTACACTTGTCTCAGTTTTTTGCATCATGGCTCTAACATCTGGAAGCTATGAAAAGCACAACAGCCTGTCTAAAGAGACTGCCACAAGAAATCATGTTAAAGGACATATGATTAAGACTTGGCTAACCATCGGCACTAAAGCTCCAGCCATGCTTTCTCAGTTTCTGTATTTCACATCCCAGAAAACATACAGGCCTAGGGATGGAGCATGTGTGGAAGGCAGCTCCCAAAGCCCTACTTGGGAATTGCTTTTCCCACAACACATTCTTTTCTAGGTACCCACTAAGCCCTCCCTGCCTCCCCCGCTCCCTCCCTTCGCTTGATTTATCCTCCAGTCCTGTTATTAAATTAGCTATGACTAGTTCCTCAGTGACATTTTGGACCTAATTAGGTCTAGCTGACAAATTCCTGTGGCAGAGTCAGAAATAACTTTTGTATTCAAATTCTCGACCATCATGCATGTCTCAGTATGACTCCATGCCTTTGTGCTTTTTCTAATCATTATTCTTTGAAGAAGCTAGTAAGCAAGTAATTCTGCCTTTGAAAGTGGGACATTTAAAAAAGAGCCAGCCTGAAATTTTATGCCAGCCATAGCAAGGGGGAATTAAGGTACCAGATTCATTCACATTTTTTGCATACATTTTAAACCTTGATTTAGATTAACATATGTTTGCATTTCTTGCCATTTAAAATATATCCTTTATACATGGTGTCAGCTTTTGTGGATTACATGGCTTAAAGGTGGCGGGAATGGTCTTTGCAGTCAGACTGCCTGCCCTGACTCCACCACTTAGCTAACAGTGTGACCTTGGGAAATTCTCAACCTCCTTAGCCTGATTCCTCGTTTGTCAGGCTGTATCTCATAAGATTCTTGTGAACATTAAAAGACTTAAAGAATTATAACAATACGTGGCACAAGGTGTGTGCTGAACAAATTTTATTTATTATTGTAACTATGCATTTGTTAGTTCTTAAAATAGCATTCTTATTCACAATCAAGTGCTAACTTCCTGTTGTGGAAAAGAAAAATACATAGAAAAGGCGTAAAAGTGACATATATTGATATTTCCCTTGAGCCTACCACTAAGAGGCAATCTATGTTACCATTTTCATCTGTTTTATTCCAGTTTCTAACTTAAACTCTTCCACTTATTATCAGTGTAACCTTGAGCAAATCACTTAACTTTTCTAAACCTTGGTTACCATGTCTGTAAAATGAAGATGTTTATAACACCTACTTCAAAGGATTATTGTGACGATTAATTGAGATAACACATGTAAACTGCTTAGCTGGGTACTTGGCCTATGTTTAGGTTGAAACACCTGAATTGCCAATAGTCACCATTTTTGACCCATGAAAAAGGCAATTTCATTCAGTTCACCCTAATGTGAAGAGTTCAATATATATTAGCTTTCATGATAAGGCTGTGTGGGGTTGTGTTGATATACAAATGATTACCCTAGGGCCTCAGCCCACAGGGAGGCCACAGTCCTGTAGGCAAGAGAAAATATTCACTTAAAATCAAGCAAGCAAATAAACATCTCTAATGCAAAACTGGTGTATGCCCTAACACAGGCACATGTTCAGTAGTAGTCGATTGCAGTGGAGGTAGACCACAGTGTCTGGAAAGATTCAGGGCAGCTATGTGGTAAAGGTGATATCTGAGCTGGGCTTTGAGACATGCCTAGTGTCTCCACCTACCAAAATGCAAGGAAAGGGCATTTTAGGTAGAGAGAACATTTGGAGCAAAGAAAGAGCAGTAGCTACATACACAGTATGTCATTCATTTGGTCAGAACATAAGGTGCGTGAGGACTGGAGGTCCTCACTGAGCACAGGACCAGGCCCTTGGCTGGCACCTGGTACACACTTGAGCCTGTGCATACTGTTTCTCAGGTCACCCACCAAGTCTGGACCGCATCCCTCCTGGGGACTTGAATGGTGACCTGTACTTCCAACACGCTAACACTTCTACTTTTCATTTTAACTGTCTGTTCCTCTATACCTGCCTCCTAACCCCTCCAGAATGAAAGCTCTGGCAGGTGAGGACTATATAACTTACTGGTTGAAAGCGGGTTGAGAGATATGTATAAACCTGCTTCTGAATCCTGGTTCTGCCATTTGGAACTTGAGTGACTTTGGATGAGTTGCTTCATCCAGCTCTCAGCATCCTCATCTGTATAATGGGGATAATAACAAAGCCTAATATCTAAGATGGTTATGAGAATTAAATGGCTTAGCATAGGTATAGTTCTTAGCGTAGGACCTGGAATGTAATGGAAGCATCATAAGCATTCATTAAAATTTTGCTCTTGGTCACAGTCATACCCCTAGAATCCCGCACAATCATGCACTACCAAGCACATAATAAGCGTGCCAACTATTGCCAGATGATTGAAAAATGCCCATGGACATGAATAAGATGTGGGTGAAGAAAACATGTCCAGACATGTAGGATGGCCTCTTCAACTTGGGATATAAAGTGGCAAAAATAATATTCAAAATATCCAAGTAGTAAAGTAATATATTTGATAAGTCAGATATTAAATATAGCATACTCTTTTTATTGTCTAAGGAAGTTAATGATACATCATGTAAATTTCTTACCTAGTCATGTTATTTGTAATACATTTCATTTGTAAAATTATTCCAATAATTTCCAAATAGTATACTGACTAGTGCGCTGGTTCTGATCTTCCATTTGATACTTTTGCCAGCAGCTAAATGATAACCCTGTTTGCTCTATGACTTGACATGGGGAACTACATCAGATTTCCAACAACTTTCTATGAACTGATAGCCATTAAGTGATTGGGGATGAAGAATGTTGTAGTGATAAAAGCCAATAGAACACAGTCACTTACCTAATTTAGAGGAGGGGGTAGGTGATTGGGCAGATTCCATCTATGGCCTGAGTCTGGGGAATGGGAAGACCAATGGTGCTTTTTAGAATAGGAGCAAAAGAAGTGGTGGGTGAGAAAAGATGATTATCAGAATTCATTTTGGGGCGCACTGAGTTATAGGTATAGTAGAAAGCTCAAAATTTAGTCCTGCAACTCAGAAAGAAACTGAAGATGTAAGATGGGCTTTAATTTCATTTTAAGAGAAGGGACTCTTGAGTCAGTGCTTCTCTAACTTCAGCATACTTTGGAATAACCTGCAGGTGATGTTAAAAGGCAGGCTCCTGGGTCTTATCTCTCCAGATGCTGATCAATAGGGTAGGTCTGGAGAGGAACCAAAGAATATGCAGTTTGAAAAATTAGCTTAAATGACTCCACTGTGACTTTGGACACGTCATTTATTCTGAATTTCAGTTTTTGCCCTTAATAAATGGGAAAAATATCTAACTTTGGTATGGTAGAAAGGAGGAGAGAAAGTGCAAGGAAAGCAGCTTGTGATGCAGATGGCTCATAAGTAGGCTGTAGGTTGGAAATTGTGTGTATGGGGGGGTGGGGTCATGTAAATTGAGGAAGTAAAGAGTTTCTGGGAGGAAGTATGGTCATCACATTGTATCCTGTACAGTATTGCAAGTTGGTCAAGAAAGGAGAGAAATGAGAAAAGACTGCTGAATTTAACAAGTGGAAGTCATGGATGAGAGAATTGTTTGCATGGACAAGAGACTAGAGAGTGAGGGGATTGAGAGGAGGGTAATGCGTGTCCTTTACTGGTTCAAGAATATAAGAATTTTTAATGACATGGAAAAACACTAGTTACGTGTTCTTAAGTAAGATATAGTATAAATCGGAATGACCCTATTTTTTGTTTAAGAAACATTTGTATGCACGCATAAAGGGTAGATGGATATGTTCTAAAATGATGCATAGGTTATATCTAGGTAGTTGCATTAGGGTGATAATTTCATCCTTTGGCTTAACTGTATTTGCTAACTTGTCTATAACTGATATATCGGTTATAACAAAAAATAAAATAATAAACATTGTTCTTGAATGATGTGAATGGACTGAGAAAGATTGGTATCTCTGGGGGTAATGGGACTGAAAAAAAGGGCTTTATTGTTTAAGATCGGAGGATATTTTTCTTGCTTGTTACACAAGGTAGAGGCAGAGTGAGGTGGGGATAAAATCCTGGGAGAATCAATTTGGGATTGTGTCAGATTAAGGGGTGAGCCCTTGGAATGGAGAAGGCAGTCATCTTATGAAAGAATGGGGAGAGAATTGATGAAAATAATAATGACAGCTTGTGGAATAAAGGTATTATTTACATGGGAATTTTGAAAACGTTAGTTCCGTTGTTTTGAGATGCTTTTATTAGATACCAAAGTTATGGATTTGATCCCTAATAGGCCAGTTAACTTCTTCCCATTTCTATAGGCTAAATAATTTAATGTTAGACTCCTGTTTTATAGAAAGATGTCTAGGGTCATAGGGATGACGTGCAAGAGAGGATGCATGGGTCTCTGAAAACGTACTGGCATCATGCAAGGAAATCTCATGGATTTGCAGTTGCCGAAGTGCTCTAGTCTGACATAGCACCTAACATTACCTGAAGATCTGATGAGTCTGGGTTTGAGAATATAAAACCCCAGACCGAGGATCATGTTCTGGGGGCTGCTCTCCCTGAAAAGGACTGCCATCACATGTTTGCCTATCGAGATCTAAGAAACACATTTTCAAGAAAATTGATTCTTATCTGGACACTTACATGCATTGGTCACTGATTTCTAAGACTGATAATTTAGGACACATCTCCAAAGTAATGAGTCTCAGTTTCCTGGACATCAGACTGTTTCACCCTCTCTGCACCCTCACCACACAGAGAACTCATCAAGAGGACGGTGAAGTACAGTCCCCTGAGAAGCAGTTGTTTGGGTAGCTTCTGTGGTCAGACATTTGTTGGTCCATAAAGATTTTACTAAATAGGATTTGATTCAGTTTCCCTGCCTAGAATGCTGCAGTGTTAAGCACTCCCTGCTGGATTACTCTCTGCTTTTTCTTTTGAGGTATTACATGGTATTTAACAGAAGCTACAGGATTGCAGTATGTTCATTTAATTATGCAAGAATAATGAGAAATTAAATTGCATCCTAATTCACATTTTACAACTAAGGCAGCATCTATTGCACTTAAAAATACGAATGTTTATGTCAGAAAAAATCTAGTTTGAGAACCACCTGTGTGAATTGTTAGCTCTGAGCCTTGAAGGCTTAGTTTCTCATGTGTTGTATGGTAGTCACTTTCTTTATAAGGTTATAGTGGGTAGTAAATGGATAATGCATATTTTTCCATCAGTATCAACCTAGCATATAGTAAATGTTTAATAAATGTTGACTACTGCTTCTACTGCTACTATTACTCTTAGCCATGTACCCAGTAGTCCATGTACCCAGAGGATATCTCTAAAGAAGAAGATTGTCCCAAGGGAAAACACTAATTTATCATTTAACCAGAATATGAGATTTAGATGGGATGAAATTGGAAGACTTAGCAATTTCCCTTTAGTGATCAAAGATTCTGAATAAGAGCTTGACCTTAGAAAGGGGCTCTCAAGGGCAGTTCTGGGATCAGCAGGTATCACAGTTATAGGATATCACAGGATATTGACATCCATCTGATAGGTCAAAGGCAGGTGAGAAGCACCTGTTCACAGGACAAAGGAAAATGGAGTGAAAATTTCAAAAAACAAACAAAAAACGTGCCTGTCTTCAGTGATAGGTTCTGAGTGAAAAATATATAAATATGCATGTGCAAGCCTTTTAGAGAGTTAAGACAACGTGGATTAAGGCTTCACACATGGTTTTGGAATTAAACACATCTAGATTTGAATCCCAGCTAAATCACTTTACTAGCTGTGAGCCTCTGAGCAAGATATGTAAACTATATAAACCATATCTTCCTCCTTTTGTGGGAATTAATTTAGATACTGAAAGCAAATTGGCAGAGAGCATGGCATGAGGTAAGTAATAAATATGTGTTTGTTGTATTTATGGAAAATTTGACATTGGTGTGTATCCAGGCAGGCAAAATCTTTCTATCCCAAGGAAGTTCTCATGTGTATCCAGATAAAATTGAGAATTTGTGTTCTAATCCTCAATTACTCTATTGATATAGAAATTTGAATAATCCAGAGTGTTTTTTATAGAACCCCTTCTAAATAATTAACATTTTAATTAGTTAAATAGCCACCAGCGACAGTGGACAACCACAGACTGAAGAAGTACATGTGAAAAGGCGATAGAGACCACCCTTTGTGGAACCAGTACTGTTCTAATCACCTGGCAAATAATGTTTGATGCAAACCTCACATCAACGCTTTAAGATAGGCAAATATCATCTGCATTTTATAGACAAATGAAATGAGATTCAGAGAGATGAAGTATCTTGTCCAAAGTTATGCAGCTTGTGAGAGGGAGGGCAGGATTTAAACTGGAGCCTGTTGTCTTTAAAGCCACTTTTTATCCAGTGTCAGCTGTGTAGCATATACAAATGTAATATATTATGACTATATGATGATGTCCTAGTGAACTCTGTGAATCTTAATTTGACTGAATTGATCCCAGATGTTAAATGCTAAATGTGATGCACTGTTCTAGGGTTTTCCCCCCCTGCTATTCAAATGCAATCATTAACACAGGAAGTAAAATGTTGCATTTGAGATAAATGCCACGTTCATATTCCTTTTTCGCTCTCTCATTGTGTAAGGGAAGAATTTTGCCATTAATGTGGCAAAAGTTTTATTTCTCAGGAATAAAACACGTGTAGATTCACATGCCTCCAGGGCAATCTTGTACAGATGTGTTCAGTACGCAGCAGGCGCACAAATGGCAGTTTCCTACCTAACCGTATTTCTAGCAACTTTACTTTCCTTATAACCTAAAGTGGTTTCTCCAGGCCACCTCAGCCTAGGGGTGAAATACAGGGTAACAAACACTATATTTCTTTGACTGTCTGCCCATTCATTATTGTGTGTCCCCCATCACCCTGTAAAGATTTCTTCAGTTATTCCAAGGAGATTTTCTCACAGTCTTCTCAGATACCAGAGACTGTTAGCTGCTTTCCTCCTTGTATGTTCTAACTTCCCGAGGTGATGGCACCTTGGAGGCCTGTGATGTCTCTGAAGCTGCCTTCATGCTTGGTGCCTCCAAGCAAACACATGGAGTGTTAAGGATGCTGCTTACGAAGAAGCACTGATGGTTGGTTATGTTCTTTAGAAATCCTGAAGCCTCAAATCTACTTCTGAATTTTTTGAGTAATAGGGAAAACCCAGTTCTCCACTTGAAGATTTTGCTCCATAAACTGTAGTGGATCTGAGTAGGGATGTGGGTCCAACTTCCTCCTCCCTGGGTCTAAGTTTCAGCCCTTCCGTCAGGTTGCAGTGTGACCATGGGCAATTGCTTAATCTCCCTTTGCCTGGGTTTCTTCATCTGTAAAGCAGGGCTAACAATAGTACTTAACCTCATAGGGTTGTACCTGGTCCAGAGTGAGGGCTCAATAAATTTGGCCACTGTTACTGTTATATAAGTACCTAAACCAAACTGGCTCAGGTGTCCAGGAGAGCACAGAGATTTTAATCTGCTCTTTCAGTTTGTGCATATAGCTCCTCTCCCTGGGACTCAGCCATGAGCTAGAGGATACCATGAGTAGTAAGCTCTTGGCTTTATTCAGAAATGCCCTGCTCTCTAATTATGTGGCACTAACCTCAAATTATGTTCATGTGCCTTATTATTCGTTTCTTAGGATTCACTCTTGCCTAGCTAGCTCCCCAGTCCCTCAAGCAAATCAATTCTGTTGGGACTGTTCCAGCAGGCATCCAAATAGACCAAGATATGTCTGTGTTTTTGAACTTTTGGCTAGAGTTACTTTTGGCTCAAGTCGTAAACCAGCATATTCTCTCTCTCTCTCTTTCTCTCTCTCTCACAAACACATATTTTTTCAGCATCAGAAACTTTCCATTATAATTTACTTGTAAAACTAACTCTGGTATACTTGACTCCTTCTTCTTAAATCTCTTTCAAAGATACTTTGTCACTGGAGTTTCAGTAGAACATCATGGTGAGATGATAGTCTTTTACATGAATCCTCCCAAATAATCTTTCAATGATGTTAACTGGTTCTTCTTGAATTACCTGAAGCCAGAATTCAAGACTAATGGAAACATTTACTTTAGTAGTTTATTAAAAACGCCTATTTATATGACTTCTAGATAGCAATCATCTATACTTCCTTTATTCTTATTCAAATACTGTATAAGTATCAGGCAATCCACACAAGCTATTCTTGCATCAACTTTAAAACATTAATTTTGTTTTTGCTAGATGAGATTTGAATCACAAGGATTCTTTTCTAAATGTAAAATTAAAACAACACCTCCAAGACAAAAACAGCATTATCCCTTTCACTGATAACTCATTTAAGTTTAGGCATTAATCTCTTTCTCTTCTCTCTTTCTCACTTTCTTGATTTTTCTTAATATTGAAATACTGATCAGTGCTTGCTTTTTACATACCAGGAAATTTTAAATCTGTGAGATCAGACTCCATTGTTATTTTGTGGACTATAAAATCCATTTATACAATCTCTTTTGACCTAACACATCAACAAAATTTCTATCTTGGTTATACTAAACTCCTTGCATGTTTACAGAAAGTCAGATACTCCTGTGAAAGCATGGCTGTAATTTCCACATTAGGTTATCCCAGACACTAAGAGTCATCACATCTTCCTAGACGCTGAGAAACAACAATAATACTTACTATCATTGACTGAGTGACTACTACACGACATCAACTGGGCTAAGCAGTTTACAGTAACCTCAAATAAACTAATAAGGCAGATAGTGTTATTATTCTAGTTTTATGCATAAGGAAACTGAGGATCAGGGAAGTTAAATATGGCACTGGCATCTTTCATGTTGAGATGTTGATAGTTTTCTAATTCTGATATAAGGCGATGAGGCCTGGATCAAGCAAAAACAGCATCATCAGCCAGTGAGGAGTATCTTTTGATATCATGGGTATGTGAACACAGTGGCCCGACCAAAGTGTAATGAATGAGGTCCTATGCTGTATGTGGTCAGCCCACCAGGTGGGGAAGCATTGCTCTCCCAGCACATCTCTGTTTGGCTGATCAGTGTTCACAACATCCAAGTTACTGCTGTCAGTCAAGCGAGGACTTCCTTCTAAGCAGGAAACTGGTAAAAATGCCTGAGGATGCAATGAAACAAAGCCTCAGACTGGCTTCATGCTAGATGAAAGAGCTGCACAGCAAACCCATCAAGGTACTGTACAGATTAGATCTGCTCATATCAAGCAAAGACTTTGGGCTGGCAGCAAGTCTAAGAGAGTGGAAATGTTTCAAATGAAGAAGGGGTTTTTGGCTAGCAGCCCCATTTTGGATTGATAGCCTCACTACTAATTGATTGAAGGACAGTCAGTTCTGTGCTCAATACGTATATGCCCTCAGTTGATCCAGCATTGGCCTTTTCATCCACATCTTATACACTTGATGTCATTTTCTCATCAAGTATGCCTTCTTTGAAAATAAAAGACAGCAAGCAATACAAAAGCTGGAAGGAGAAGATTTCTTCACTGCGCTCTCAGGCTCTTAATCCTGTCTGTCCTGAGTGACTTATTTATCCTGTAAGAATTTTGATGTGTTTAGTACATTTCAAAGTTGTTTTCATTTATTTTTAAGTGAGAACTTCTGAAAAGGATTCTGTTCTGAAAGAAGAAACAATTGGGAAAAGGCTTAGAGGTAGAGGTGCTAGTGTGTTAGTCTGCTCTATGGGGACTGGGGAAACTGATCCCTATAATATCGTATCTTCCCTTCCCACTTCTCAAAAGTTTGCTATGCCATGACAGTTTGCAGAAACTTCAAATTTTTTTTTTGTTTTTTTTGTTTTTGTCTTAAAAAGTATTCTTTTCAGAGTCCCAACTGATTCCTTCACATAAGTCATAGTGTCATGTATTTCTGCATTTACTGTGAATTCTATTGGAAATGATGACGATCCTCTGAGAAGGGGCTGGAAAAAAATGTGGTGGTTTAATGCATTTTCCCTCAGAGTTGCTCAACTCCTGTACACCTATGGGAATATGTTAATGACCCTGAAAAGCGAATTTGTTTCTGAAGAAACACTGTTCTGTGGTCTCTGGGAATTTGTTTTTTTTGTAGAGATGGCAAAGACTGGTCCTAGAATTCTTCACTAAGGCAAAAATGCGGAATACAAATTGAGCAAACTGAGAATGAAATATATGTGATAATACTAGTACTAATCCTAAAATGTGTAGTTTCTTTTTATTATTATTTTTCGCTGGATTATTGTACCTGTTTATTGTATTAATTTTATAAGCACTTATAAAATAGTTATGAAAGCTTGAATCCTTAAGAAATAAATGATATCACAAGACATTTTTACTTCTGGACATCCCTAGGCCTAACAGTTATATAAAGTGCCAGTATTATTGTGGGAAGAAAAGATAACTACGGTGCTCTTTACTTCAGGTTGCAGTCAGCCCACCGATGGACTGTCTACATCAGACAGAATACTAGAAAGTCTGCAGTCCTTGCAGGATTTGTTCCATGTGTAAGACCAGGGAGAGCTCTAGGAGAATAACTAGGCTGAAGAGTGGGTACAGGGCAGCTGGAAGCTGGACATTTTTAAGGTTCTGGAAAGACTGAGTCGATAGAGTCGCATTTGAATGCTGACTCTGTATATCTTAGCTAAACAAATGCTCTAAAATTCTGTTTCCCCACCTTATTTTCCTTTTCCTTTTTGACTTTAAGTATGTTTCCTCATATTTAAAATGGGAGTATTGATAAAAATATTCCTGATGTATTTCTGTGATCTTCAAATCATGCACTATATAGCAATGTGGTTTTTAAACTGTATCAAGAAAGTGAGTTATTATTTCTAGGTCTGCCAAAAACTGAACATAGTTTAATGCTCAGAGCCTAGGAATACAGAGTAGCTGGCATCATTTGACTTACTCTTTGGCCTTGACAGACAACACAGCCCCATGATACAGTTATTAATCAGTTTCAAAGATGAGTGAGTTTAGCTTTCCTTGTACCACATGGAATTCTTCCTGGAATGGATAACTTTTAATGTGTTATCCATTTTGACTTCCAGTGGATGAAAGAGGTATTGTGGTAGAGTGGGTGCAAGCTTGGACTTTGGGGTCAGATAAAGATTAGTTTGAAGCCAGGCTCTCATAATTATTAAATGTATGACAAAGTACTCGACTCTCAGACCTTAGTTTCCTCACATGTAGAACAAAGGTAAATATTCCTATCTTCTCGATTTTTTAAAGAGATATTGTGCATAAACTACCTGTACAACAAAAGATGAATACAGTGACCATACGGCCGTTACGATGAGCATAAAAGTTCATTCCAGTTAGTAAGCTCAGATGCTGGCGTAAACAGCCAGAGGTGCCCACCACTCTACCCAGTGGTGGCCTATCAGTCCTGGATATGGCCTTCCAGGATATCTTGAAAAGTGCCAAGAACACGTGAACAGGCTTTGGAGTTAAACAGCTTGGCTTCAACTCCTGATTGCCATTTACCACTGGTAAATAGGGGTTAATTCAGATAAGGGATTTATGTTGAGTATATTTCTGTGTGTCTCTCCAACAGACTCCATACTTTTCTAGGATTATTCATTATATCTTAGGGCTAATTCATCTCACATGGCTAATCATTAGCTCCTTGTGATATTAGTTCATTAAGTTATCATACATTATGAAATTAATTACAATTCTGATAACTTCATCGCTTATTAAATTACAGTACCTTTCACAGAGGACAGGTAAATAAACAGTGGTACTTGTCCAGTTCAGGCCAGTGAGGTGTACAGATTGAAGGAGGGCAAGCTCCCAGTATCTGTTAGTTGGCCCTCAATGGCATTTGTTCTTTCTCCACTATCTTGGACACTGCTAAGCTGTGGAAGGCATACTGTTGCCAAAGAGAATGAAATGAAATTAATATGTGGCTATAATAGAAGAAACACATGTAGTCCATAGATTGACCCCTTCATTAGGAATCCTCAAATGAGATCAGTCTAGAGACTCACCAGGCATTTCCCTTATATCTGTGGTAATTTGTACTGTGGATGATTTTCTGGAGAAGGAAAGAACAGGAAAGACCTCTTGATTCAGAAACTCTGGCTATCACCCTGGTATTGTGTGAACATTCAACAGACCAAATTCCAGGATTAGTCTCATTTGGTCTTTATTCCTGTTGAGTCAAGGTGAATAGAATAAAGGGCTACCATATGTAACCTTCTTCTTTTCCTAGCTACTAAAACATTTCAAGGTCAGATCCTTTTTACCGTAATAATATCTTTTCAAGTGAAGGAAAGTACAGATCCAAAAAGACAACATATGAAAGATACTTGTTGCAGAATGGAGTTCTTTATATGTGAAAAAAAATCAACACAATGTTGTTTGTACCCCATGCTTAGAGAAACTCTCAAATGTCTCTGCTTAAATCAGTTTTTTCCTACTTCAGTGGAAACCAGAAGCTCTGGATCTTGTGCCTTCCCTCGTTTCTCCCTTTTCTTTCTTTCTTTTTTTTTTTTTTTAAACATCTTTATTGGAGTATAATTGCTTTACAATGTTGTGTTAGTTTCTGCTGTATAACAAAGTGAATCAGCTATACACGTACATATATCCCTATATCCCCTCCCTTTTGCATCTCCCTCCCACCCTCCCTATCCCACCCCTCTAGGTGGTCACAAAGCACTGAGCTGATCTCCCTGTGCCATGTAGCTGCTTCCCACTAGCTATCTATTTTACATTTGATAGTGTATATATGTCAATGCTACTATCTCACTTCATCCCAGCTTACCCTTCCCCCTCCCCGTGTCCTAAAGGTCATTCTCTATGTCTGCATCTTTATTCCTGTCCTGCCCCCTAGAGAAATGGAAATAAAAACAAAAATAAACAAATGGGACCTAATGAAACTTAAAAGCTTTTGTACAGCAAAGGAAACCATAAACAAGACGAAAGGCAATCCTCAGAACGGGAGAAAATATTTGCAAACGAAACAATTCTCCCTTTTCTTTTAATAAATATTCTTGTGTTCTCTCACCCACTAATTAGTGTTACCATGTGCCTATATTGCTAACAGTTTAAAGAGAGCAGTTCCTTTGAAAATATAATCTCCTTTTAAATGCATCATCATTTTGAAGTGGTCTCATAAATTTTGTTGCTGATTTGGGATCTTAAACGGTGTATTTATTTATATTAAAGTCTGTCTGCTGTTCATCTTGAAGATATTATATTTGTATAGTTAACAGAAGTAATGAGCCAAATTTAATTTTCTTTCTACTCTGAAATGCTTTGCATCTTGTAATCACCATTGACTGCCTACTTACAAGTCAGAATCAGTGAAAGGAGTAGATGTAAAATTGCCCAATCTCATGTTTTATAAAAGTCTAGTCAAAATGGAGGGTGGTACTAATAGCATTCAGCTGCATAGACATTATCTGATAATGACAGTACGTATAGCTCAGACTACAGAGGAACAAATTAAAGTTGGAAGCTCAAATATTGGACTTTATTTTGTTTAGAATGAAGTTTATGCACAAATCTCATCGGAATATGTGTTTTACTGTTTTGTGGAAATAATATGATTTTTATTAACTTTTAATCATTTTGATTGCATTTACTTTCAGAGACCACTAACACTGTTTTACCTTTGTTTCAGGATGGTATGTGGTATAACTGGTGCATTTGCCTAAAATCCATAAATATGAGATTATGAAAACATTTAAGCATACAGACCTGTGCTGAGAATAACAACTTTCAATTTCAGATTTGTATAAATCAGCAAAACCCTGGAGATAAAAGATAAGAAATATTACTAGGCAGTCAGAGACTTAGTCCACTACTTTTAAGCATTTGCACTTCTCTGTTTATTGAGCATTATGGGTCTCAGAATATAATTTCATTGAGCTTAAATATTTCTGAAATGATTGTTGTTTTATGTGGAGTCTTTTAAACTCAGGCATCCCACTGGGGCTAGCCTTTGGATCATTCAGTGATATTCAAAATCTTAGGTCCTTAAGCAAGCATCCTTGATTATGGCTTTAAAAAAGAAATGCAATGTGTACAGTTTCAAAACCCATCTAAAAAGCTGTACTGAGAAAATCAATCTTAACAATTGATAAATTACATCCCCTATTGGAAAAGAAATGTGCTCATGGCATTTTGGAAAACATTCTGCATGGTAGTCAAGTTCTTTTAGTGAGTTCCCTGACAATCGTGGTCTTTTACTATTCTCTACACCTAGAAGCAAGAACTCCTCCCCAGACAGCTTTCAAATACAGTGGTTAGGGAGTGCACATGGAATGGAAACCTTGTTTGTAGATTTTGATTATGGATTAATTACTTAATTGTCTGTTGCCTGTTTAGGGTAGTTAATGGATACGAACATTTGATTTTTGACATTTTTTCCCACTCTTTTGCTCCCTTTTATATTGAGTTCTCCTCACTGGAAGCCATGTAATGAGAATCACCTTTCCATCTCATGTTCCTGCCTTTACTCTTGTCTATTCTATAGCAGTATAAGATTTTTGTTTTGGAGCAAGAGGTGCATTAGATCGAAGGGCAAAGAACTACCTGCACTAATTTTGCTTGTGTTGTTCTATAACTCTCTACTCTGGAGATAGGCCTTTTGGTAAATGATTTTTACCTTTATATAGGATGAAAATTGGTAATAGAGAAAGAATAACTTATAAACTTGATAACAATGAAATAATGGTCTGGAGATGTTGAGATGCTCAAGAAAGCTTTTTCACTTTTTTTCCAGACATATATGGTTAATGAAAATCATATTTAATACTTACTGTATTCTTACTCTTTGCCAAGCACTGTTCTAAATGCTGTATGTGCTGCCTCTTTTGATCTGCACAGCTATTCCATAAGCTATTTCGCCTTATTGTACAAATAAGGAAACTGGTGCCCAGAGAGGTTAAGTAACATGTTTAAGGTGATACTGAAAAATGACAGAGACAATATTTGAATCTCTCCTTGACTCCCTCTTAACAACACACTCTAATTCCCAGGAAAGCCCAAGATCAATTGGTCCCCATGGACAAAACATTGATAGTCAGGAATTACCACCTTCCATTGGATAAAGGCTAATGCTTAAAACGAGGAGGCTGGTAGTGAACCCATAGCTTCCAAATTTGTCAGCATTGGAACTGCTCATGCAGTATCGAGCCTCATGTGTGAGACAGGGAGGCAGGATGCAAAGAAGTGGGGCAGGGCCTCCAACAGAGCACCGGGGATTAGCACAAATGAAAATTGCCCTTGGGAAATAACAGCTAAATGTTACTGAGCACTCTGTGTGCTAGACCCAATGTAATGCAATGCCTTATTTAATGTTAGCATCTTATAATTATTCCAGTTTTATCAATGCAGCAACTGGGGTTTAAAATGGTTAGGCAATTTCCCCAGGGTTACATAGCTGCTGAATGACAATAGCAGAACCCAAACTCAATTTGTCTGAATTCGGAGGTCATTGCTCTAGGACTTCTGGTTTAGCTCTCACATGTAAAGAGTTTAGAAGTCATCACTCCTGTCCTTACAAGAAAAACCTGGACAAACTGAAAATCAGTGAGTTCTCTTGGACCCATAAGAGATGAGGTTACTAGGAAAATCACCACCCTCAAATCTAGAAAGACAGGCTCATTCAGGGAGAAACATGTAAGACTGCATACCTGCAGTAGAAGCCACTGGAGTCATAAACTGGTAGAAACACTTCAAAATAATAATTCTGATGAATTACTGGATGCTGAGTGTGGACTAGCATGAGTGTGAGAAATTCTGAGGGACCTCAGCCTCAGAGAGTCCCTAGCACATCCATGGGCTTTACCTCCAGAAATCCCACCAGGTTCTCATGATGAACATTTCATCATCACTCTGGCAAAGATTGATTCTTGTGAAATAAGCCCAGAGCTTTCTTCATAACAAAAGCTTACTCTACAGGGAAAAGACTTTTTCAGGGCTTTATCTGTGGCCCAGCTAAGGAAAGGGTATTCTTCCCATTCCAGATCCCTCTAGCCTTCCAGTCACATCCGAACTTGTCCACAGAGGTCATGTCTTCAAGGAAATATATTGGGAACACCGCAACCAGGGAAGGATATAGGGGGAAGGGGAGAAAGTAAGATATGTCACTGGAGTGACTTTGGTTAAGACCATAGCCCCAGTAGGAAGGACCTACTAAGACACTGAGATGTAATTGGAAGATTATAGATTACTCTCCCTCTACCACACCTTACCACCACACCCACAGGGCCCCGGTATAATAACTCTGGATTTCAAGTGAAAAACTGTAAGACTCAGGCTCTCAAAGTGAAGATGGAAGACCAAGCCCATGATACCTATATATATTTTACACACACACACATTTACACACACATACACACCTGCAGAAAACATTAAACATAGCCCAACTTTTAGCCAGATTAACATAAATCCTCAAACTAAAGATTGATTTATGTCAGTTCCTGTTCCTGATACAATATATCCATCTTTCAGCAAAAAATTACAAGGCATGCCAAAAAGCAAGGACAAACAGTCTGAAGAGACAAAGCATTCATCAGAAACAGACTCAAATATAACACAAATGTTGGAATTATCAAACAAGGAATTTAAAATAAATATGATTGATATGTTAGGTACCCTAATGGAAAAGTAGACAACATGTAAGAACAGATGGTAGAGCAGTCAGAATAATGCCCTCCTTCCTTGCCAAGGTGTCCACATTATAATCCCCAGAAACTATGAATATATTATCTTAAATGGCAAAAAGAAGTTTGAAGATATCTTTAAGTTAAGGGCCTTGAGATAGATTATCATGGATTATCCAGGGGGGCCCAGTATAATCACAAGCATCCTAAAAAGTGGAAGAGGAAGGCAAAAGAGGAAGTCAGAGTGATGCAATGTGAGAAGGACTCAACTACCATTGCTAACTTTAAATATGGAGGAAGGAGGCAATGAGCCAAGGAATGAAGACAGCTCCTAGAAGCTGGAAAAGGTAAGGAAATGGATTATTTCCTAGAGCCTCCAGAAGGTAATGCATTTCTTCCTACACCTTGATTTTAGCCCAGTGGGACGTGTGTTGTACTTTTAAGATATGGAACTGTATGATAATAAGTGTGTGTTGTTTTTGGCAACTAAGTTTGATATAATTTGTTAAGGCAACCATAGAATACTAATGCAGGTGGGTAATGTAAGCAGAGGGATGGAAAACTCTAAGAAAATCAAAGGAAAAGCTGGAAATCAAAAACACTGTAACAAAAATGAAGAATACTTTTGATGGGCTCATCGGTAGACTTGGCCTGCCTGAGGAAAGAATCCGTGAGCTTGAAGATAAGTCAATAAAAGCTTCCCAAATTGGAATGCAAGGGAAAAAAATGAATGAATGAAAAAAAAACCCAAAACACAGAACAGAACATCCCAAAAAGTGTGGGACCTTTTCAAAAGGTGTGACACATGCATATTTGGAATAACAGAAGGGAAGAAAGTAAAGAAAAAGATCTGAAGAAATATTCGAAGTAGTAATTGCTGAACATGTTCCAAAATTAATGACAGACAAAAGATCCAGGAATCTGAGAACACCAGGTAGGATAAATACCAAACACACACACACACACACACACACACACACACACATACACACATATGTAGGCATATTATGTTCAAACTGCAGTAGGTCAGAGACAGAGAAAATCTTGAAAGAAAGCAGGGAGATAAATACTGTTACCTATAGAGGAACAAGTATAAGAATTGCAGTGGTCTTCTGGTCAGAAATCATGCAAGCCAGCAGAATATGGAGTGAAGTATTTAGTGTTGAAAGAAAAAGCAATCCACCAAACTAGAATTCTATATCCATCAAAATTATTCTTCAGAAATAAAGGGTAAATGAACACTTTCTCAGACAAACAAAAACCGCGAGAACTCATCACCAACTGATTTGTCCCGTAAGGAATGTTAAAAGAAGTTCTTTAGGGAAGAAGGAAGATGACATAGGTCAGAAATTTGGATCTGCATAAAAAAAGAAGGCCATTAGGGAAGGAATAAATAAAGGTAAAATAAAGTTTTTTAGTTTTCTTATTCTTAATTAATCCAAAAGATAACTTTAAAGTAATAATAGCAACAATGAACTGTGTGATTATAGTATATGCACCAGTGAAATGAAGACAGCAGTGTTACAAGGGATAAAGCATACGGATGATAATCCAGACAGGTAGGGGGCTTGAAGAACCTATTCAGATTGTAGTCAGAACAGAAAAGATTGCTGGAAGCCCCTGCATGTCATTTAGGTCCAAGGATGACTTATAATACTCACTATGTTCCAGGCACGTAATATTAGGGATAAAAAGATGACTAAGTGTGGCCCATACATTTAAAAAGCTATAGTTAAGCAAGAGACATAGACAAATAAATGACTATAATCTAGGTCATTCATTTGTTCAATACATATTTCTTGAGCACCTACTCTATACTAGGCAAAGTAATAAGTGCCAGAATGAAGAAGTGTAGAAGTGCTATGAAATCACAGTGAGCGGGCTAATAGTCATGTCTAGGGTTGTGAAGCAAATCTACATGAGAGTTAGGACTGGAAGGAGAAATAGAACATTGCAGGTAAGAACCTGAACAAGCAACATGAATGGCAGACATGGAGCATTAGCAATTTCTGACTTAGTAAATTATATGAATGTTTCATACTCTGTCTCAAATCAGTCCCAAAGATTAAATAGCTCAGGGCCCAAGGACTAGCTCAGACAATAAGAAACACTAGATTAGAATAGAAATGAAAGAGTGGGGCAGGAACTAACATACCATAATCTGACCTACTCATCTTGATACTACGTTTTTTTGTTTTGTTTTTAAATGAACACCCTGCGATGGAACCAAATTAAAATTTTTGATCCTGGAGTAGGAAGTCTATTTCCTAAGGAACGTGAACTCTTGGCCAGAGAGTGAGCCCTGTCCTGAAAGCCACGGTGATGATAAAGAGTTCCTCAGTTGTGTAGACTGAAATCCAATCAAATGAGAGTTATTAGTCCTGTTAGGCCAGAGACTGAAATGGGTGTGTGACCATTGGAGCCATGGTGTTCAGAGGTACTGGAGAGAGAGAAAGAACCCACTAATGACATGATGATTTGGTTGGGTTAGAGTTGGGGTAGGATAGGAGCATTAGATTAAGACCCATTGATCTGGGACAGATGGTTAAAGGATGAAAATTACATTTGATTTTGTGGAAGAAGAGCTCAATAGAAGAGGAATCATCAAGGAAACGGAGTCCAGCCTACGGAATACTAAGATTTCTAGAACTGTGCTGTCCAATAACATGGTCACTATTTAAATTGAAGTTAATCAAAATTACATAAAGTGAAACACTCAGGTCCTCAATTGCACTAGTCTTATTTCGAGTGCTCTCATGTGCCTAGTGGCTACCATGTTGAACAGCACAGAAATCAAACATTTCCATCACTGCAGAAAGATCTGTTAGATAGTAGTGTTCTAAAGTGTGTGGGAGGTTATGATACATCAGAAATGCAGTTTGATATCTTCCAGAAACAACTGCAGAGCAGCTTTTAAAATTTTTTTTTAATTTTGCCAGTGAGGATAAGAAAGGTCTTGCAGTATAATTATCCAACTCTGCCAACAAATATTTGTATGGATGTTTGTCCCTTTTAAATAGAATGAAATATCCTCATTTTTACAGATTAGGAAATTTAGTGAAGTCAAGTCACTTCACACTAGTAGTAAATGGCATAATCAGGAGTTTAAGTCAGGTTGCTTAACTCCAGAGTCTGTTCACTTGACCTTTGCACTCCAAGACACCCCAGAAGGCCAGATCCAGGACCAAGAGGCCACCAATGGGCACTGGAGTGGGCACCTCTGGCTGTTTAGAGCCAGCATCTGAGCTTAGTAGGGAAAGTGTCCATTCTCCTTGGGCAACAGCAGTTGTTAGATATTTTGTAATATTACTGTTGCCTAAAAATTTGTATATTAATGTACACCTTCTTGATCTTTGCAAAAAATTACGTGCATTTAATGCTTTTCATTAATACCCAGCTAACCATTGGTTTTCATGAGTCTAATTGGCTTTTCATTGTTTAGTTAGTGAAAAAAAGTGAGAAAATTCTTTATGTACAATATAAACACATTGCTTTTTTTTCAGTAACTGAAACTGATGTATGTTTGACCAATTAAACAATATTTTAAAAAAATAAATTCACTGCCTATACTGGAAACAATTCCTCAATTTCTTATTTTGAAATTATGTGAAATGCCTTCATTTCACCTACTCTCTTTGTTTTTAGTTTCTTTTTTGGGGATATGATAGTTCAAAATAATATCTTCAAATTCATTTTGGGTTTTGTTTTTTTAAAAAAGAGCTAATTATATTGCATTGTTTTTCTTCCAACATTTTTTTACTTTGCTCTTAATTTATTTCAAGCATTTTGGGAAATAACTATTGAGATTTCTTCATTAAAAAAAGTTTCTTTCTTAACAGTGAACACAGCAACTCCTTACTAAATCTTTTGGGGTTGGGGAATTTCGGTTAAAATTTAATAGTTTTCAGGCTGTGAGATGGACCTTCAACTCTCAAATGCCTAAATATTTTGGAAAGTCTTGGATCATTTGTGATTGACAGGTCAAAAATACAATGATCTGTTGTGTCTAGCCCATGTCATGCTGGAGAATACTAAATCAATAGTAATGCTATCAGAACCAGAAATCAAATGCAAAATAGTTCCCTTGGCTTCCTGCATAATGACATTTGCTCTTTTGATAAATTACTAATGGATTCTTGGACAGGAGACCTCCTGGAACAGCCAAGCCTGGATATAAATGGAAAGGGTGAAGTAGTGATGTTTATTATACAGAAAAATTTGCCTTCAGTGAACGTTCTACACAAAGAATGTCCAAATATAATCACATTGTGATAGGATATTGGTAAGAAGGCAGGAACAAGCAAACCATAACCCATGATCTTTGAGCCCTGCTAAAAGTTATCTGGAGAGCCTCATACTAAACCCTTTGTTCTATAACTGGAGCAGCTCAAACAGGGCAAAGCACAGCAGTGACCAAAACAACAAAATGTCAATATTTGTACCAAGCTCTTCCCTGGATTAGTCACCCTATTTCCTCAAGACAATGTAGTGATTGGCTAAAGGGCATCACAACTATACCACATATTAATAAATTTGATTGATGCTTGACTTGATATGGGAGATCATTTGATGCCATGAACATGTTTTAGGGCAAGAAAAGGGGAGGTACTTCGTATTACTGTCTTTAAAGCCTGAACTGACTAAAAAAACTTTTGACCACCTGCTCCACAGTGCCCATGGATGTATATATGTACGTGCAAATACTGTGTAAAGAAAAATACTATTGAGAATATCCAAATACCACTTAACTCAAAGGCTTTAGAAATTTGTGGCAAGAGAAAGCCTCCCTACCACTCAGTTGCACTGAATAGTATAACAAATGCAGATTAGCTTCTGGGCTTTACAGAATGCCAGATAATATCGCATAAGACATGTTAACAAACCAGTCCATGTTTCCTGTGTTTGTGGTCTACAAAATGACCATACCTCAAGCTTTGGATGCACACTAATTCTAACCTTTCTGTACTTTATAAAGTAATTGCTGTATTTTCTTGCATGCTGAAAATGAATAAAAGTAGGATTTGCTTGCTACAGCAAACAAAAAATCTTTTCCCTCTACCACTTGACCACCTCATTTACTTCATGTTGTGGCTGGATCTCACTGAGCTGCGTAAGTGAACATTTGTGCTTCAGAAATACCCTTGTTTTGTCAGATTCCCAAATTAAAGGGGAAAAAATTTTATACTGAAGGATTAAATGCAACCAGGGAACAAAATAATGAAAAACCTTATTTGAGAAGAAATAACTCTTTGGAATAAGAGGTTACCACATGTCAATATGTCATATACAGGGAAAGTGAGCTTTTGATTACTTAGAGGTAAGGTTGCCAGAGGGTTTCTGAGTTAAATTTCTAAGTCTTGATCAGAGAGAACATCAAGGGGTTTGTTGAAAATCCTAACTTGTGAACTGGACTTTTATTCCTTTGAAAAATTATACAAAATATTTTCTGCTCACATTTATATTCCATGTGGTATGTTTCTCCTTGTACATTTGCAGCTATTCTTGTGCAGGTTTTATACTTGTAACATCAGAATTGAATTTAAGCATTTCTAGAAAAAGCAGTAAGTTTGGAAATGGAAAAGTGACCCCAAAAGTTGGCTCAAAAAATGTTTAAGTGCAAAAAAGACTGAGAAAACCTAAATAAACATGAATTGGGACTACTTAAATCAATTATGGTGCATCCTTAAAATGGAAATCTGTTTATCAGTTTAAAAGATAGAGCAGTTTCCAAGACATATTGAATGAAAAAAACAAGTGTCCCCACTGTTAAGTACCTTGATTTTTTCACTCAGTATTTTTATGTACATATACATAGACTCTATTTGGAATAATTGCATAATAAATTGGTAATATTGCTTTTGGACAAGGGAAGGATGCTAGGGCTCAAGTGATTGAGAGATTTGTTTCTCACTGTGTGGCCTTTTGTACTTGAATCATTTTAAGTGATAAGGCTAGGTAGACAGAATAAAAGAAAGAACTGTTCAGTTCTTTATACCTTCACTCTTTAAATGTATTACTTCTATTCCAAGTTTCATCAAAACTTAGCATCATTTTGTCCAGTAAAGTGGAAGTGTGGATGTATAATGAGTTAGGAAGGTTTTGTTTTATTTTGAAATAAAAAACTAAATTACTAACTTCCACTTTGTAAATATCTTAGAGGTAAAGTAAACATTCAGGAATAAAGCATTTTTCAATCTACGGCAATAATTGCCAGAAGATAAAAACATGTTGGTACAATACATAAATTTGAAAGATATACCTATTACTGCAGCCAGTGTGTAGGTTAATAACTTCATATATGAGATTGTTGTTTATTTATATATATGTACATATATATATATATATATATATATATATATATATATACTTTATGTAGATAAAAACCGATAAACAGTGTTATCTACATTTAGTTATCCTGTGGATACAAAATACTAGTTAAATAGATAAAACTAAAATTTTGAACTATTTTCTTTTCCTTTATGTTGCCTGTAACTTTAGAAACTCAAGATTCTGAAAATTTAAAAGTGTTGACTATTTGATTTCCCCTCTACACCCCCATCCCTTTAACTTGTTCTGAAATGTGCCACGTGTGATGTCTTGTATTATGTTCCCACATCTGCTGCGCCATATAAACCAGTACTGCCGTCTTAGAAATAATAGACCCCCTTTCATTCTCTAATACAGACGCTGTCATTATGTGCGATTGTATTAGAGCTTTAAATTTTTCCACTCTATATTTCTGTTTTCAGCTTTTCATAGGGAATAAATGATCCATTATTTCAGTAATTTTGATTATTGTTATATTTTTGAGGTTCCATTCTCCCTCTCCCCTTCCCTTCCTCCTCAGTCTCTCCCTTCTCTTATCTCCCCTTCCTCTCTTCTTCCTTCTGCTTGCTGGCTCTCTGTCTCTGCCTCTCTCTCCCCATTCATAGATCTTTGGAAGAAGGTAAAGGGTGTGGAGCAGGCAGCAGGACCTTTAGTGTGGCACATGCCGGGCAGTGCATCTCCTGCTGGAGAATTTAGCTGTCACTTTGGAGCCTGCTGAATGAAACTAGTATGCAATTCACATACCCCAAGTACTGAAAGGGAAACTGCATCTGGTGTCTGCACAGTTTACTGATAAGATTTTATCTTTTCTCCTGCTGATACTGACAGGGCTATAGCCAGGTGGGCAGTAAATAAAGATTTATTATGGGCTGGACTTGTTAGCTAACAGTACTTTCTCAGAACTATATCAAAAAAAGACCCAGAAGTGTTCATCTTTCACATCCATGGAGCTCAATAACGAATGGTATGGTGGGGGAGGGGTGGCTGCAGGAATTTTTCTATCTAGTTTGTTTTATTTATTTTTTATTTTTTTAATTTTAATTAATTAATTTATTTATTTAATTGACTTATTTATGGCTGTGTTGGGTCTTCGTTTCTGTGCGAGGGCTTTCTCTAGTTGTGGCGAGCGGGGGCCACTCTTCATCGCGGTGCGCGGGCCTCTCACCATCGCGGACTCTCTTGTTGCGGAGCACAGGCTCCAGTAGTTGTGGCTCACGGGCCTAGTTGCTCCGCGGCATGTGGGATCCTCCCAGACCAGGGCTCGAACACGTGTCCCCTGCATTGGCAGGCAGATTCTCAACCACTGCGCCACCAGGGAAGCCCTATTTTTTATTTTTTTAATAAAATTTATTTATTTATTTATTTTGGGCTGTGTCGGGTCTTCATTGTTGCGTGCGGGCTTTCTCTAGTTGCGGCGAGCGGGGGCTACTCTTCGTTGCAGTGTGCAGGCTTTTCGTTTTGGTGGCTTCTCTTGTCGCGGAGCACAGGCTCTAGGCGTGCGGGCTTCAGTAGTTGTGGCACTCGAGCTCAGTAGTTGTGGCTCGCGGGCTCTAGAGCACAGGCTCAGTAGTTGTGGCGCACCTGCTTAGTTGCTCCGCGGCATGTGGGATCCTCCCGGACCAGGGCTCGAACCCTGTGTCCCCTGCATTGGCAGGTGGATTCTTAACCACTGCACCACCAGGGAAGCCCCTATCTAGTTTGCTTTAAACCATGAACATTACTTACACAATCAGCATAATCTGAATAGATGACTAAAAGTCCAGGGGTTGATAAATTATCATCATGGCACCTGCATCTTATGCCTCAAGAACCTTAAGCAAACCCAGGGCTGTACTTGTGGATTAATTGAGCATGCATAATTTACCACTGAAGTTTACATAAGTGTAAGTATTTTTCTCATTCTGGAAAATAGGCATTTCCAGCTTCAGGAGAAAAATCAGAATATTGTTACACAATGAAATGAGCTATCAGCCTATTCAGCTATTGTAAGAAAAAAAAAATCTCTGCTCTTGCTGCCAATGCTTAGTTCTTAAATTGAAATGATTTTTAAAGTTTAATTTGCTTTTCACCATTTATATATACTTCTTTTTGCTCGCATTTATTTTGTTGATTTTTACCCATGCTTGTAATCAATACTGTCTTCTTGTTCTAGTTCGATGCTGCTATATTTGAATGATTTAGAGAATGTTCATCTGGGCACGTACTTTCACTGCAGTTATTTTAGGTAAACAAGGGCAAGAAGCAAGGGAGTCGGGAATAATAGTCATGGAAGCACATCAGGGTTCGAACAGCTTGTCACATGTTGTTACCCATGTACTTTTGGGTAAATTAGCCATTAATACTAAGTTACTATTTTATCCTCTATAATATGGGAATAGTAACACCTATACCACAAGTGGTTGAGTTAAATGTTACGACGACTGTAAAGAGCCTAATTTAGAACTGGGCATGTGCTAGGTGTTCAATAAATGATGTGAATTTTTGTTATTATCTTATTAAAACAATTTTTAAAAAAAGATATAACAATAAATTCTAAATCTCTAAATTAGTAGTTAAAAACATTTGTTTCTATATGGTAATTTATTTAATTCTTAATATAGCAGGCTATAAAGTGTTTAGATACTGGTTACATAATGTTTAGTTGTCTATTTATGAATTTATGGCAAATTTATGCAAGTTTATGTGTCGATAGACAACCTAGAGGCACGTTAGGTATGCTCAACTTGCTTATATCGTAATGTCAACATTAGAGTTTTATTCTTTTTGTTTAAGCCAAAAGAGGCCCTTGTGGAAAATGAAAGCTTAAATGCAATTGTTCATAAAGGAATACTACTATAAATTTATTAATCCCTGTTTTACAATAGGGAAATACATCCAAACCTCAATTCATATAGTATGCATAATCTTGAGAAGCTGAGTTTAAATTTGATTTTTCTCATCTACTCCTGTTTTTCCTGTTATATGTACATTATAATTTTAAAAGTATTATTTTTTATTTATGCCGAAAACTTTATTGCAGTAGCTGCTAATACTGAAATCTTAAATTTTGCTATCTCAGGGACCTTGTGTAATAAGTTATAAAAAACTCATTGAACTATAATAGAGGAACTGAGTACTTAAAGGAGCTTTTCAATGAGTCTTGTAAAATCCAAGATACCTTTTATAATAGAGGTAAATGCATTTGTAGTAAGTTTAATTTTTCATAGCACACAACACCCACGTGTAAATTGTAAAATCCGTTGTATGCTTCTTTCTTGGTGAGAATTACAGCTTTCAGCCAGGCATTGGGTTATTCCTAGAAAGGCATGTCACATATTCTGCTACTTCTCCATGGCTTTCTTGATGTGGCTGTCACCCTAGAAACCCAGCGAATTCAGAGATGAAGCTGCCTTTCTGCTTGATTTTTCACTGAGGTACATTTCAGGAGACTATTGTGAGGCTCTGGTGGAAGAAACCGAAAGGGTAATTCTCCAGGAGAATAATCTATACCTCTGAGGCTTTCCATCTGCACACACCTGACCAGCCATTTCCTGAATACTACATGGGAGGTGCAGTGCCATTAGTCATGCCACAATAGCACCCTCAGTCCTACCAGAAATAATCATTACTTAATTAGCCAGTCTTTTCGTTGTCTTTCTCTCTTTCTTTTTCAGTCATATGTTAAAAATGAGATTACAGAGCCATGAATGGGATAGGAACAAGCCTAAGGGATCATTAATTGTGAGCACAGGGCTTAGAGTCAGATAGGCGAGGTGTCTCTGTCACTAAGGAGCTTATAACTTTGGGCAAGTGACTTCAAGTACCTAAGACTCAGTTTCTTCTTCTGTAAACTTGGTATAATAATATAATCCACCTCATTTGACTGTTCAGAGCATTAAATGAGATGATACCTATAATTATAAGCATAGTGCCTTTCAGGGCGGGTTGGTAAGTTCTAGATAGAGCTATACTTGGAAGCATGGACCTTCTCTTCTAATTTCTATCTGGGTGCTGTGGGATTGGGTCCCAGTCTTAGTGCTTAGTCTTTTCCCATCTCTCCAGTTCATATGGTCACCTTTTTTTCTTGGCTTCCTGAATGTCAACATTGCAATGCCAGCCATCTGTTACTTAAACAAGAGGATCTTATTTACTCCCATCAAATGACACTTGTAATAAGAGAAACACTGTCAGCATCAAGTGAAGTGAGGGTCTCAGCTGTGGGCTCCATCAGCCATCCTGGCCTTGAGGGCCTCTGCTGTCCTCTGCTCAGTTAAATTGTGTCTGATACCCACCTTTTCAAGTGCAGCCAAAACAAGGAAGTCAGAGGCTGGAGCCCACAGGTGAGGTTGAATGGATATGGCCCAACCTCACCCACTGTAACTAACTGTTTATTTAGGTCAGTTTTATAGGTTCCTGCAGAACTTGAAATTGTCACTCAAAATGGTCCCTGGTCATTGTAGTAGACTTTTGCCACTTTTTAGCTATCCTACTTGCCAGTGTGCCTTACTATTTAAAGGAAACATTCCACCGTGTGTAATATCATTAGAATAAGTACCCTGTCTCCGAGTGCAGACGTTAAGAAAGGGAAAGAAACCTTTTCAAAGCTTCCTGGCAGCCAGGGCTCAGTCATGTGACCTTGACTTGGCCAATCAGATGCTTCTGTTTGAGGCCTTGACTCCAGAATAAAGATGGTGAGGATTCATTGATGATCACTTTACTGATGCTCAGTGGCAGCATCGCATTCTTAGTAAGATGTTCAAGTATATGATATCTTCTTCTATTGCTAGGGTGGGAGTAGCAAGTGGTTGTGAAGCTAGCTTTTGGTTTGGGAAAGTGTGAGATTTTTAGCTGCCATTATAAATTTGGTGCTATAGCAGATATGGGAGGTAACACAGAGTTAATCTTACCGAGGAACTAAGATTGTGTATGCATCTTCACCATCCACTTGTCCTCAAGTCTTCTGTGATTTAAGGCAAACATTTTTCATTTCTTGTGGCTCTCAAATTGAGTTCACTGAATCTATAATGACAATCACAATATAAGCAATTTTATTAACCTGTCAATTATTATTCAGCCTTCTTATTCTCGTCACATCCCAAGTCCAGGAGGGTGTTAAAAAATGGAAGACAGTGTTTCCTTGAATCCAAAGTGCTGAATTTTATGTTTTCCTTTCATGAATGGGAACTGGGGTGGTTGTGCATATATCTAGCTTCTTATAAAATTTTAAGAATGTTCTGATTTACTTCATCAGAAATTTAGCTATTGACTGAAATTAGGAGGTTATTTTGGGGAGTTATGCATGTATTTGAACCCATTAGAAATTACTACTTTAATTTTTCTCTAAGATAGAAGTTCCCAGAATGTGCTGTTTTGATGAGACCACCCTAAAAAAGAACTCTGTTGTCAAATAAGTTTGGAAGGAAACTACATAAAATATCTCCCTCTTGAGAAAGCCCCTTTACTCAGTAGGGTCTGACCTGGGGTGAGGCTGAATACCACTACATATTACACCACTGGGCCAAATGTCAGTTGTAAATCCAATCTGGTGGCTCCTTTTTACTCTCCCAGCAGCCACCCTGCAATAAAGATTTGGTCTTTGTGACATAAAGTGAAGTTCAATGATAAGAGGTAGCTGATAACACTTGAAATTTTTGAATTCAGGATCCAAAAAAAGAGATAGATGATAAGGGATTTATGTTTAGCCTTTTATTCTAAGCTATCAGAATTAGCTCCTGTGCAACCCATTTTCCTGGCAAATCAACCATCTCTTCTTGGTGTGTCACAGATCTTAGAGAAGGGTACTCTTTTGGCTCTGTACTTTTCATTCTGTTTTATTTCATTTTCATTCATCAGGACATTTATAATTAAGTTTACCTGCCCTTACCCAGGAGGCAATTATTGGTCCAGATCACATTATAATTGTCTCAGGTCTTTACTGGCTTGCCTGATGTTTGGGAGTGGCGTTTCCTCCTTTATTTTAAAGCATTTGTCCTTTTTGTTTCAGTCTGACAGTGATATGTGTTGTTCTCCTTTGCAAACAAAGGAACGAACATCCCACACTGCATAAACATTTGTGTCACACTTTCCTCCTGAAATTAGTATTCTTTTAAACTGGTTAACACATTTGTACTGTCTCTGACACCTTTAACTATGACAACTATGAAACAAAATAGGGTACAGTGAACAAATATATCACTTGGACCCGATTAGATTAATTACTATTCGGGACAGTGCTTAGATTAATTATTTTGTTTGTGTAGTATGTTCGTTAAGTGGTTGCCTGATTGCTGCTCAGAAGATTGATTACTTGTTACATTTACCTTGTGGTTTCTGTGGGGAAAACATCTTTTAGGATTCATCACTTCTAAAAGCCCAGGGGGCTTGGTTGACATGAGAATGCTCCAGTAAAGCTGTAAAATGGAGAGCAGGCTGTGGAAAATGTGTTCTTTAAATAAACACCTACAGTGGTGGCTAGAGTAGTCATCAGATCTGTTTAACATCAGGAGAAACAATCGATGATAAAATTGATTTAATACAAACTATACAATCTGGAAACCCAGTGCACCACTTGGATTGTAAAATTGAAGTACATAAGTACTTCCCAAGATTTTCTTGGTCTCCAGTAAGGTAAAATAGCAAACTCTGTGATTTTGTTATTTTACCTCTTGACTGTTGCATACCTCCCTTCCCAGTTGCAATCACCTGCCAGCTGCTGCTGCTGCTGTTTGAGTCTGCCCTCGCTATGGGGCTCAAGAACCCCCTAGGTTCCTTCTGAAGAACCCACACTGCAGCTCTTTGAGGTGCTTGCCTCGCTGTAGGAAGCTACATGGGGTTATGTGATGCAAAAGAACATGAATTATCTGCTGTGTTCAAGGGGTGGTTGCCCGCACTAGGAAAGGATTTATGATAATAGGATTTTGTTGCAATGAGGGGTCATAACAAATTTAAATAGAAAAGTACTTTTGAAAGAAACAAATGAGTTAAGGATTAAAAATAAAACAGCGGCTGGACTAATCTCTCCATCTGGGGACCAAAAAATACACTGCTTAAACATGATTGTATATTATACCTATCTGTGACTTTGAATTCTGATGGCTGTATTAGACGAACAGTTTTAGGACTCAAAGAGGCTTCATCTGTTCCTGCCAAATATACTGTACCTTTGCCCAGAAGATAAAGACTAAAGATTATTTCTGTCTTTTCTACTCTTTGACCGTATTATTTAGGCCTATTAATCATAGTCATAAAGAAGTACAACAGTGACACAAAATACTTAGAAATAGGGCACTGAAAATGTTCAGGATCTTAATGTTACGGATTTTAACTAACATACATCCCAGTAAGTTAGAAGAAAATAACCAAAAAGTAAAATAATGAAATGAAATAAAAATTCCTCATGTTTCAGTCACAGCCTTCCCCTCTGTGCCTGGAGATTTCCAAAGGTAAGCCATTTTCAAACAAAAAGTGCATTTTAGCATTTAAAACCATTTTAGATTTAAGATGATTAAACATCACAACCATATGTCATAATAACCATATGTTATTATGGCAAAGATAACCTTCCTTCATAAAGGTACAGTAATTGCCAAAGGAGAAACAGCCTAGAGCGTAGGTATGGGGACATTGATAAATGAGAAGATGATGAGAGACGGGCAGTTGTTTTTGAGTTGGTTGGCTTCCTACAGCGGTGCAAAGACTAGAAATAAAAAGAAATGCATTAGCCCCGCTGAAAATGTATTTAGGGCCTTTTTGATTAAATTCTTCTTTTCCTCTGTGACATGAAAACTGGAACTAGACAGGAATTAATTCTTTAAACATTTTTCTTTCTCACTGACTGCCTGCCCTGTTGTTTCTTTGTGTGTACCTAAGTTCAAGTCCAATAGGAAATTCTAGTGATTCAACTTCTTCAGCAGTTCCCCCCTCCCAAATTCCTCGTTTCTGATAGACCACTATCTTGGGAAGTGGGACTGAGACGGTTATGGGAATAAAGTTGCCTATAAAACAAGTTTCCAAATGTTGAAAACTCAAAGTTCAGCATATTTAAAAATAGCCTGGAATCCTGAGAAATGAGCCCCGATTTTCAAAGCATCCCTGAAATCTTCCTCTTTTGGCCTTTTCATACATTATTATATATTTTACAACTACAAGCTATTCTAGTAAATAAGTTGCTTATATTATTGAACTCTTACGGTCTTTGAGAAAATTGAAAATGTGTGTTTGGAACCTCACTGAATTGTTCATAGCTGTTGTTTTAATTGTAAAAGCAGCATGTTAAATATGTCTGTGAGAGTGTGACTTTAAGTTAATGAAACTGGTTTTCATGTATTGTTTATTGAAGTCATTTCATTACTTTATGGTCACACCTCAAACATTTAAAGGTCCCTGTAATTATTTGATGGCTAAATGTGGCTGTCCTTTGAAAGCAAAATAATGTTATTGATCCATTGTTACTCCCGACCCACAGTTTAGTTTAATTGCCTTTTCCCTTTATGAACACTGGCCTCTCATAATTTTCTCATGTAACCAAGGAAATCTCTCAGGAGACACTATACAGGGTGAGAGTCCTGAAGTGTTTTCTGAAGCAGCATTTATTCAGTCAGTCAGTCAGTCAGTCAATAAATAAATGTACTGAATACTTACTAGATTCCAGACCTCATGCTTTTATTTTCTGTATGAATGAAAGTCATAATACATGCCTTCAAAGAGCTCGGGTTTTGTGAGAGGTCCTGTAAATGTGCAAGCAGTTAAACACAAAGAGTGTTTGAAGTGAGCCTAACAGAGCCCAGAGAGGTAACCAAAAGCATCCCAGGGGAGGACTTAATGACAGCTCTCAGAAACAAAGGGCCAGGAGGAGGGTGGTCCAGACAGAGGGAGCTGCACTTGCTGGAGTGGCAGAGAGAACCCTGCTCAAAGTGTTCCTTAAACCTGGAGGAGGAGGAGACAGGGAGGGAGGCAGAAGAGGAAGGTAAGGCACACCGGGGAAAGTCTTTGGAAGCCATGCATTTGGCCTTTACTCTGCAGAAACCAGAGAGCAAATACAAGATTTAATCAGGAGAATGACTTCTATCCAATTAGTATCATATTCTAACTGAATTAATCAGCCATACTTTATGCCTTTTCTTTATGTCCAAACTGGTTTTGTTTTTTATTTTTTATTGTCCAAACTGAGCTGGCTTCCATTTCTGACAGATTTGACTTTGAAGTGTTTTTGCTTATCTGAAAGGTAGGAAGATTTTTCTTTCTGGTCTGAATTTCTCACTTCTATCTTCCTTCCTCAGCTACCTGCTTGAGATCTTTCCCCATGCTAAATTAGAAAGGTGAATCTGCTTCAAAATATAATTAGATAGGACTTTTTTGAAAGATGATATGCTGTTTATATGATATTAATTACCTGCCTTTATAATTATTTGGATTGAATGAACCAGTTTAGAAACCAGTTTAAGTTATAATTCATAAGATTGAAAATAAAAAGTATTTTAGTTGCTAACTGTGAGAAATCACTGAAATCCACGTTTTTTTTTTTTTTTTTAAGATTTATTGATTGATTGATTGCTATGTTGGGTCTTCGTTTCTGTGTGAGGGCTTTCTCTAGTTGCGGCAAGCGGGGGCCACTCTTCATCGTGGTGCGCGGGCCTCTCACTATCGTGGCCTCTCTTGTTGCGGAGCACAGGCTCCAGACGCGCAGGCTCAGTAGCTGTGGCTCACAGGCCTAGTTGCTCCGCGGCATGTGGGATCTTCCCAGACCAGGGCTCGAACCCGTGTCCCCTGCGTTAGCAGGCAGATTCTCAACCACTGCGCCACCAGGGAAGCCCTCAACTTTTTAAAAAATGTTTCCAAGACTAGAGACCAACTTGGTTCAGAGAAGTATGTGAGAAAAGTCTGCCTTGTGATGGGTGTCCATTTCAAATATTTGTTTTGTAGTTTAGGTATAGATGGGGAAATAAGGATTTGCATTTAAAGAATGCATCCCATCTCTTTAATATTTTGCCTCAGTGTCCCAATCAGCTCTTCAGAAATAGAGAATTGCTTCCTTTTTACTTAAGATAATGAAAGGATAAAAATCTTTCAAAGGATCAAAACCATCAATTTAGTCATTTTGGACATCTTAATAAATAGAGTTGCTACACAGCTGTTCTAGTCACTTATTTGGAATTGATTGTGAATATATCCAAAAAGACCAGCTTGACGCTACACTGCTAATTTGATCCCTGCACATAAATGCTCTACGGATGGTGGAGGATTTCAGGTGGAGGATGGTTAAAGTACAATTTGCATGGGCCCCAGCCAGAAAAAAACCCTTCCCATATGTTAGCCATGGAGGTGCAGAACAAGGGGGGAAACACAGCTCTGTGGCAAATGCCTGCAGAAGCAGGACAAAGGATAAAAATATAGATGCAGCTAGCTGGAATTTCCCAGAACCAAAATATCTTATTCTCCCTATGACCTCACAATGAGAAAGTATCCTACATTTCCATTTTAATAATCCAGCATTCTTTCCCATGCTTCCTCTTTGTTTCAGTAGCCTCAGGCCTATGGTAACCCAAAGAGCCTTTTCCCCCAAGGGTATTTCATTATTAGGACATTGTCAGTGATAATAGGACCTCCATTCCCATTTTCCAATATTGAACAAGTGGGATTAAAGCATTATATGAAAGACATTGTCATGTTAATCCCTAACTCTACCATGGCATTTTCTGTTTTGCCCTGTATAGGATCATCTACATTTGGGTTTATAGGCTGAATTTCATTAAATTAAATGCTCTTCCTGGGATTATATGCTCTTTTATTTAATGTTTTGCCCAGGGCTACTCATAATAAGTGTCTTAATGACTCTAAGAAGGGTTTTTGGGTTTTTTTTTTTTTCACTTTAATAGTAGCTGAGGTTAAAAAAAAAAAAAAAAATGATGTTGCTGGAAAAATCATCATTGTCCCACATTAATATATGTAGGTTCATCTCTCTTAATTAAAGCATGTCACTGCATGTACTCCCTAGATAAAATGATTTTTTAAAAACTGAGTGAAAACAAAAATAAAAACAGCTTCATAATAGTCTCTCTATATTTTATTTTATTTAAAAAAGAAAACAATTGGAGTGTCAACTTCATTTTTTTTTTTTTAGGGGCACACATGAACAAATACAGTTTATAATAGCAGCAAACACACTCACATGGCAATTTTAATGTGCCAAACACTCTTCCAAGCATTTACTTCCTCAAAAAGACCCCTATTTTAAGTAGCTATTATTATATCCTTATTTTCCAAATGAGGAAACAGGCACTGAAATTAAAGAACTCGCTTGACTTTGTACATAAGCAAGTGGCAGAGTGGGAACTCAGTGAGGACTGGAACTCAGGGGTCCATCTCCACAGGATACAAAAGGCCACTTCACTGAATGCCTCTTGACTAGAAGGAGACTCAGGCTCCATCGGTGAGCACTCTATGGCCAGCCCAATCTACAGAGGAAAAGACTAGTCTGAGAATGTGAATATCTTCATACAAAGAGAATACAGCCATTTTGTTGTTGCTGCTGTTGCTGCTTCTGCTATTGTTGTTATTATTCATTTATTTTAACCCTTGGACTGGAGGAAGCAAAGGGAAAAGGCAAAATACACAAAGTAAAGGAATACTTCAAAAGAGTCCTAAAAATTAATCACCTCTGTAATAGGGGTCACCAAAATTTTATTGGAATTTTGGACAGGAAATAAAAAACATTTAGGAAATGGTAGTCTTAAAAACTACACTATACAAATGGTTGGGGGAGACCTTCAAGATGGCGGAGGAGTAAGACGTGGAGATCACCTTCCTCCCCACAAATACATCAGAAATACATCTACATGTGGAACAACTCCTACAGAACACCTACTGAACGCTGGCAGAAGACCTCAGACTTCCCAAAAGATATATATATTTTTTCCCTTTTTCTCTTTTTGTGAGTGTGCATGTGTATGCTTCTTTGTGTGATTTTGTCTGTATAGCTAGCTTTGCTTTTACCATTTGTCCTAGGGTTCTGTCTGTCCTTTTTTGTTTGTTTGTTTCTTTTTTTTTAGTATAGTTTTTAGCTTGGTTATCATTGGTGGATTTGTTTTTTGGCTTGGTTGCTCTCTTCTTTCTTTCTTTTTTTTTTATTTTTAACTTTTTAAAAATTTAAAAATTTTTTTATTTATTATTTTAGTAATGCTCTTTATTTTACTTTTTTCTTTCTTTCCTTCTTTCTTTTTTTCTCCCTTTTCTTCTGAGCCGTGTGGCTCACAGGGTCTTGGTGCTCCAGCTGGGTGTCAGGCCTGTGCCTCTGAGGTGGGAGAGCTGAGTTCAGGATATTGGTACACCAGAGACCTCCTGGCTCCACGTAGTATCAAACAGTGAAAGCTCTTCCAGAGATCTCCATCTCAACACTAAGACCCAGCTCCACTCAATGACCAGCAAGCTACAGTGCTGGACACCCTATGCCAAACAACTAGCAAGACAGTAACACAATCCCACCCATTAGCAGAGAGTCTGCCTAAAATCATAATAAGGTCACAGACACCCCAAAACACACCACCAGACGTGGTCCTGCCCACCAGAAAGATAAGACCCAGCCTCATCCAACAGAACACAGGCAACAGTCCCCTACACCAGGAAGGCTACACAAACCACTGAACCAACCTTAGCCACTGGGATCAGACAACAAAAACAACGGGAATTATGAACCTGCAGCCTGTGAAAAGGAGACCCCAAACACAGTAAGTTAAGCAAAATGAGAAGACAGAGAAACACACAGCAGATGAAGGAGCAAGGTAAAAACCCACCAGACCAAACAAATGAAGAAGAACTAGGCAGTCTACCTGAAAAAGAATTCAGACTGATGATAGTAAAGACGATCCAAAATCTTAGAAATAGAATGGAGAAAATACAAGAAACATTTAGCAAGGATCTAGAAGAACTAAAGAGCAAACAAACAATGATGAACAACACAATAAATGAAATTAAAAATTCTCTATAAGGAATCAATAGCTGATTGATTAACTGAGGCAGAAGAACAGATAAGTGACCTGGAAGATAAAATAGTGGAAATAACTACTGCAGAGCAGAATAAAGAAAAAAGAAAAAAGAATGAAAAGAATTGAGGACAGTCTCAGAGACCTCTGGGACAACATTAAATGCACCAACATTCTAATTATAGGTGTCCCAGAAGAAGAAGAGAAAAAGAAAGGGACTGAGAAAATATTTGAAGAGATTATAGTTGAAAACTTCCCTAATATGGGAAAGGAAATAGTCAATCAAGTCCAGGAAGTGCAGAGAGTCCCATACGGGATAAATCCAAGGAGAAACATGCCAAGACACATATTAATCAAACTACCAAAAATTAAATACAAGGAAAAAATATTAAAAGCAGCAAGGGAAAAATAACAAATAACATACAAGGGAATCCCCATAAGGTTAACAGCTGATCTTTCAGCAGAAACTCTGCAAGCCAGAAGGGAGTGGCAGGACATATTTAAAGTGATGAAAGAGAAAAACCTACAACCAAGATTACTCTACCCAGCAAGGACCTCATTCAGATTTGACGGAGAAATTTAAACGTTTAAAGACAAGCAAAAGCTAAGAGGATTCAGCACCACCAAACTAGCTTTACAACAAATGCTAAAGGAACTTCTCTAGGCAGGAAACACAAGAGAGGGAAAAGACCTACAATAACGAACCCAAAACAATTAAGAAAATGGTAATAGGAACATACATATCGATAACTACCTTAAATGTAAATGGATTAAATGCTCCAACCAAAAGACATAGACTGGATGAATGGATACAAAAACAAGACCTGGGGGCTTCCCTGGTGGTGCAGTTGTTGAGAATCTGCCTGCCAATGCAGGGGACACGGGTGCGAGCCCTGGTTTGGGAAGATCCCACATACCGTGGAGAGACTCGGCCCATAAGCCACAATTGCTGAGCCTGCACGTCTGGAGCCTGTGCTCCACAGCAAGAGAGGCCGCGATAGTGAGAGGCCCGCTCACCGTGATGAAGAGTGGCCCCCACTTGCCGCAACTAGAGAAAACCCTCGCACAGAAACAAAGACCCAACACAGCCATAAATAAATAAATAAATAAAATTTTAAAAAGAACAAAAAACAAAAACAAGACCTGTATACATGTTGTCTACAAGAGACCCACTTCAGACCTAGGGACACATACAGACTGAAAGTGAGTGGATGGAAAAAGATATTCCATGCAAATGGAAATCAACAGAAAGCTGGAGTACCAATTCTCGTATCGGACAAACCAGACTTTAAAATAAAGACTATTACAAGAGACAAAGAAGGAAACTACATAATGATCAAGGGATCAATCCAAGAAGAAAATATAACAATTGTAAATATTTATGCACCCAACATAGGGGCACCTCAATACATAAGGCAAATGCTAACAGCTACATAAAAGGGGAAATTGACAGTAACACAGTCATAGTAGGGGACTTTAACACCCCACTTGCACCAATGGACAGATCATCCAAAATGAAAATAAATAAGGAAACACAAGCATTAAATGATACATTAAACAAAATGGACTTAATTGATATTTATAGGACATTCCATCCAAAAACAACAGAATACACTTTCTTCTCAAGTGCTCATAGAACATTCTCCAGGATAGATCATATCTTGGGTCACAAAAGAAGCCTTAGTAAATTTAAGAAAATTGAAATCATATCAAGTATCTTTTCTGACCACAATGCTATGAGACTAGATATCAATTACAGGAAAAAATCTGTAAAAAATACAAACACATGGAGGCTAAGCAATACACTAGTAAATAACCAAGAGATCACTGAAGAAATCAAAAAGTACCTAGAAACAAATGACAATGAAAACACGATGACCCAAAACCTATGGGATGAAGCAAAAACAGTTCTAAGAGGGAAGTTTATAGCAATACACTCCTACCCCAAGAAACCAGAAACATATCAAATAAACAACCTAACCTTACACCTAAAGCAATTAGAGAAAGAAGAAGAAAAAACCCCCAAAGTTAGCAGAAGGAAAAAAATCATAAAGATCAGGTCAGAAACATATGAAAAAGAAATGAAGGAAACAGTAGCAAAGATCAATAAAACTAAAAGCTGGTTCTTTGAGAAGATAAAATTGATAAACCATTACCAGACTCATCAAGAGAAAAATGGAGAAGACTCAAATCAATAGAATTAGAAATGAAAAAGGAGAAGTAACAACTGACACTGCAGAAATACAAAGGATCATGAGAGATTACTACAAGCAAGTATACGCCAATAAAATGGACAACCTGGAAGAAATGGACAGATTCTTAGAAAAATACAACCTTCCAAGACTGAACCAGGAAGAAATAGAAAATATGAACAGACCAATCACAAACACTGAAATTCAGATTGTGATTAAAAATCTTCCAACAAACAAAAGCCCAGGACCAGATGGCTTCACAGGTGAATTCTATCAAACATTTAGAGAAGAGCTAACACCTATCCTTCTCAAACGCTCCAAGATACAGCAGAGGGAGGAACACTCCCAAACTCATTCTACAAGGCTGCCATCACCCTGATACCAAAACCAGAAAAAGATGTCACAGAGAAAGAAAACTACAGACCAATATCACTGATGAACATAGATGCAAAAATCCTCAACAACATACTAGCAAATAGAATCCAACAGCAAATTAAAAGGATCATACACCATGATCAACTGGGGTTTATCTCGGGAATGCAAGGATTCTTGAATATACACAAATCAATCAATATGATACACCATATTAACAAATTGAAGGAGAAAAACCATATGATCATCTCAATAGATGCAGAAGAAGCTTTTGACAAAATTCAACACCCATTTATGATAAAAACCCTCCAGAAAGTAGGCATAGAGGAAACTTTCCTCAACATAATAAAGGCCATATATGACAAACCCACAGCCCACATCATTCTCAATGGTGAAAAACTGAAACCATTTCTACTAAGATCAGGAACAAGACAAGGTTGCCCACTCTCACCGCTATTATTCAACACAGTTTTGGAAGTTTTAGCCACAGCAATCAGAGAAGAAGAAGAAATAAAAGGAATCCAAATTGGAAAAGAAGAAGTAAAGCTGTCACTGTTTGCAGATGACATGATACTATGCATAGAGAATCCTAAAGATGCTACCAGATAACTACCAGAGCTAATCAATGAATTTGGTTAAGTATCAGGATACAAAATTAATGCACAGAAATATGTTGCATTCCTATACACTAATGATGAAAAATCTGAAAGAGAAATTAAGGAAACACTCCCATTTACCACTGCAACAAAAAGAATAAAATACCTAGGAATAAACCTACCAAGGGAGACAAAAGACCTGTATGCAGAAAACTATAAGACACTGAAGAAAGAAATTAAAGATGATACAGAGGGAGAGATATACCATGTTCTTGGATTGGAAGAATCAAAACTGTGAAAATGACTCTACTACCCAAAGCAATCTCAGATTCAGTGCAATCCCTATCAAGCTACCAATGACATTTTTCACAGAACTAGAACAAAAAATTTCACAATTTGTATGGAAACACAAAAGACCCCGAATAGCCAAAGCAATCTTGAGAAAGAAAAACGGAGCTGGAAGAATCAGGCTCCTGGACTTTGGACTATACTGTACAAAGCTACAATAGTCAAGACAGTATGGTACTAGCACAAAAACAGAAATATAGATCAATGGAACAGGATAGAAAGCCCAGAGAGAAACCCACGCACATATGGTCACCTTATTTTTGATAAAGGAGGCAAGAATATACAATGGAGAAAAAACAGCCTCTTCAATAAGTGGTGCTGGGAAAACTGGACAGCTACATGTAAAAGAATGAAATTAGAACACTCCCTAACACCATACACAAAAATAAACTCAAAATGGATGAAAGACCTAAATGTAAGGCCAGACACTATAAAACTCTTAGAGGAAAACATAGGCAGAATACTCCATGACATAAATCACAGCAAGATCCTTTTTGACCCACCTCCTAGAGGAATGGAAAAACAAAAACAAACAAATGGGACCTAATGAAACTTAAAAGCTTTTGCACAGCAAAGGAAACCATAAACAAGACGAGAAGACAGCCCTCAGAATGGGAGAAAATATTTTCAAATGAAGCAACTGACAAAGAATTAATCTCCAAAATTTACAAGCAGCTCATGCAGCTCAATATCAAAAAAACAAACAGCCCAATCCAAAAATGGGCAAAAGACCTAAATAGACATTTCTCCAAAGAAGATATACAGATTGCCAACACATGAAAGGATACTCAACATCACTAATCATTAGAGAAATTCAAACCAAAACTACAGTGAGGTACCACCTCACACCAGTCAGAATGGCCATCATCAAAAAATCTACAAACAATAAATGCTGGAGAGGGTGTGGAGAAAAGGGAACCCTCTTGCACTGTTGGTTGGAATGTAAATTGATACAGCCAGTGTGCAGAACAGTATGGAGGTTCCTTAAAAAACTAAAAATAGAACTACCATATGACCCAGCAATCCCACTAGTGGGCATATACCCTGAGAAAACCATAATTCAAAAAGAGTCATGTACCACAATGTTCACTGCAGCTCTATTTACAATAGCTAGGACATGGAAGCAACCTAAATGTCCATCATCAGATGAATGGATAAAGAAGATGTGGCACATATATACAATGGAATATTACTGAGCCATAAAAAGAAACGAAATTCAGTTATTTGTAGTGAGGTGGATGGACCTAGAGTCTGTCATACAGAGTGAAGTAAGTCAGAAAGAAAAAAACAAATACCATATACTAACACATATATATGGAATCTAAAAAAAAAAAAATGGTTCTGAAGAACCTAGGGGCAGGACAGGAATAAAGACGCAGACATAGACTATGCACTTGAGGACACAGGAAGGGGGAAGGGTAAGTTGGGATGAAGTGAGAGAGTGGCATGGACATATATACACTACCAAATGTAAAATAGATAGCTAGTGTGGAAGCAGCCACATAGCACGGGGAGATCAGCTTGGTGCTTTGTGACCACCTAGAGGGGTGAGATAGGGAGGGTGGGAGGGAGATGCAAGAGGGAGGAGATATGGGGTTATATGTATATGTATAGCTGATTCACTTTGTTATAAGGCAGAAACTAACACACCATTGTAAAGCAATCATACTCCAATAAAGATGTTAAAAAAAAAAAAAAGATATACTGAGCCCCATATAAGATTAAAAAAAAAAAAAGTTTGGGTTTTAAAAGCCAGAAGGCCATTAAAATTTAAACACTAATTCCTAAGGATACCAGTAAGTTTTATGCTTGTCTTAGTGTTCCCATTTTCTTTCTTTCTTTCTTTTTTTTTTGGTCATGTTTTCCTGGTATATTTCTATTCAACCAAAGGTACAAAGCAGTTTGTAATTTAAAAATTTCCAATGGTTTCCATATGCATTCCTTTCACACTAAAGTCCTCACTTGGTCAAAGTGGCAAATATGTTCACTGGGTAAAATTCAGTGCTATACATAATAGAGATAAATTGACAAAGGTGCTTGAAATGATCATCAGTGTTGGGAACTGTAAGACAGTTAATTTACTTAACCCCTGCAATCGTCAAAATTAGACCCAGGAAAGACCTTAAAAGTCATTTAGTTTAACTCTGAACTTGTTGTTTTGGATGATTTTCATAGATATAAATCCAGAACCTGTTAGAACTCATTTTTTTTAAAATTTATTTTATTTATTTTTGGCTGCGTTGGGTCTTCGTTGCTGCTTGTGGGCTTTCTCTAGTTGCAGCAAGTGGGGGCTACTCTTCGCTGTGGTGCACGGGCTTCTCATTGCGTTGGCTTGTCTTGTTGCAGAGCACGGGCTCTAGGTGCACGGGCTTCAGTAGTTGTGGCTCACAGGCTCAGGCTTAGTAGTTGTGGCTCGCAGGTTCTAGAGTGCAGGCTCAGTAGTTGTGGCTCACGGGCCCAGTTGCTCCACAGCATGTGGCATCTTCCCGGACCAGGGCTCGAAACCGTGTCCCCTGCCTTGGCAGGTGGATTCTTAACCACTGTACCACCAGGGAAGCCCTAGAACTCTTTTTTAAGTGTTTTCCCTCAAACTCTACTCTTTACTTTCCCTCCCTAAAATAGTATTCTTCTGGTAATGAATAATTTACATTTGCTACTTCCGTTTTACCCTCATTATATGTTCCTCCCCCACAAGATAAAAACCTCAGTCTTGCTATTTGCTTCTTTCAAACACTAATAAACTACTTCTCTAGTGTGTGAGGTTTGTGCTATAGATGCCAGAGATATTTTGCAGACTGATTTCTTTTTATTAGGTCTCTAGTTTTCTTCTTTAACTGATTATTAAAATTTTATAGTTTTCTTTATATCTTGAATCAGAAATATAATTTGAAATTCTGTTGTTTCTATTATAATCCTATTGATTCAAACCCCAGAATAATGACAATTTGTTACTTGGGTCAGAAACTTGCTATAAGTACTGAGTTAGGTGAGAGGGACACCGCAGAACTATGATTGTGTGAACATTTCATTCTTCCCTTTGAATGCAAATTATAGTTTATCTAAAAATGACTGGATGCACCAGAAGATGCACATTGAAATTTTGGCCATGTTTGCATGATAGTAAACAGTGATTGAAAAATGAAAATACTCATTTGATCATCTCACGATAGTAGTTTTCTGATATAATATCATATAAAAATGAATGAGCTTTTTGATCTTCTCAGCTTTCTAGGTATTTTACTTGAACTGGCCCCTGACAAGAGCAATTTCTGATAATACAGACTATAAAGAGGCTTTGTGAGGATAGGGAGAAGGTTTGCTGAAATATTGCTCTATATTTTCTGGGTCTGCTTTGGGACCTCTTTTCACACTCATTCCGAAGTTAAATTGGGGAAAAGGACCCTTATTTCATTCTGACATTCGTCAGTGAGGAAAAGGTCTACCTTGCCTCCAACAGCTGTAGTAGCAACAACAATCTTCATAGAGTGAAGTTCAACTGTAGCATCAGCAACAAGACAAAAGTAAGTAACAACAGCTAGTAATGGATCCACCAGAGCCTCTAGGTTTTGACCAGGGTCTTCTACAGCAGTCACAATCATTATTACTACTTTTTTTAGAGCACATCACTTCTAAGAATGTTGGGACTGCGTTACCCCTGTTTAGACATCCTCCTGTCTAACTTCTCTGGGCTCCAAACCAACAGCATCTCCACCATTGTCACCAGGCAGTACTATCATCAAGATGCTGATGTTTAGAGATCCCCAGAAGTCAATCAGGTGAATATTTTCCCTCCCAAACCACACACAGATTGCCCTGGTTTCTTCTGTTGGCATTTCTGTTGCTTAACACACCTGGTAACTGGAAACCACTAATTCAAAGCTAGTATTTTACATAAAGAAAGGAAGTCACAGCTGAGACTCCTCTCCAAGTTTAGTTCTTGGGGAGGGGAAAAGCAAGGCAAAGGATCTAGACAGCCTTGATGAACTACAGCTTCAGCCCAAGTAAGTACATCTGAAGAGCTGTAGTTACTATGGGTCAGAGCCCAAATAAGTAGGAGTTCTCGTGATATTAGCCATTCTTTAATTAGCTCATTTCTTTTCAGTTTTTCATTCCTTAATTCATTGGTCCATCAGGTATTTTCTGAGCTCCTGCCATGCACTGGGCACTGAACTGGAGATGTGGAAATGAACAAGGTACACAGAGTCCCCGCCCTTAAGAAATGGGCAGTCAAATAAAAAATAAAGACATTAGACAAATAAATACACAAAGGATTATTTGATCACAAATGGAAGAAATGCCACTCAAGCATCTAAAATTTTCATAAAATACCAGACAACTTTCAGTGGCCAATTTGATAACAATAATTTGATTTATTAACGTGTAAGAACTGCTGGAAAGTAAAATTTTTCTTCCTTTTCATGTTTCACAGAATTTTTAAAAATCTCTTCCTAAAAATTCAAATAAATATTTCAATTAATATTTTATTTCTAAGTCTGCTGTTGATCACAGGTGACAAATTTATTATTTGAAAAGATAACACTGTATTATAATATGTCATTTGTTGGTCCAAAATCTATTACATAATGGAAACAAAAGATATGTATACAGTACTCTGCCTGGGCACTGTGAACTATAGAAAAACTACATTCTAGGTGTTTACAATCATGGAGGAGAAATAAGATATGTAGTGAAATAATCACAAAACAAAATTATGAGATAAAGCCCATGGAAGTTAACATATGTAATAAGTTCTACTTATATATTTTGAAGTGAAAAACTATAATGCATGAACTGATAAAGACTTTTGGCCCTGATTTATACATCTACACTAAAAGTTTTATTAAGTTACTTTTAAAAGGCTATGGTACATGTAGTAATACATAATAAATCACATGAAATCTGAATGACTCCAGAAAGTTAGGGGCACATAAGTGGAGACTGGTAGGGAGACTAATTTCGTTAGGGTGGCCAGATGGAGCATTTGTGTGAAGGATGGGGTAATGAGGGCAGTTCAGGAAAGAGGAGCAACAGAAGGTATTTTATCATAAAAATTCAAGGTATGCCTGGAGACAAGCAGTAGACCAGTTGGCTAAAATAGAGAGTTATTTTATTGTTAAAGACCATAATGGTAGGTTGGGATCTAACTGTGGTGAACTTTGAATGCCCAACTAAGGAGTTTAGATTCTAACTGATAGTTTATGCCATTGAAGTTTTTGGGGACAGGGGAGTTTTATGATCAAAGTTGAAAAATCCATCTGGCTGAAGAACACATAATGAGGATGATATAGTACATTGTAATTACTCCAGGTAGTAGCTGGGAGTTGAGAAATAAATACATGAATTAGAAGATCTTAAAAATCACTTATGTTGACGTGAGCATATGGTATACACATTTCCCAGGAGATTATTTGCCTTCTGTTAAAAAAAAAAGACAAAACCAATGAAAAAGCAATGTCTCTCTCACCCCCAAAAGGGAGGGCGGTAAAAGACAAAATAAAGGGTTATCTGTAAGTCCATCTGTTAGTAATAGGCAGAGTTGAAACCCTTTGGCCTGGTGCAAAACTTTATTCTTAGCTATGAACGCTCTTAATTAGGGTAACCACTGTAGTTATGACTGGATTTGGAATCAGTCCATTAGAGGATCTGGTGGCAAAGAACTGGAAACCAGTATCTAACAGGAATAATACAAAGTTGGCCATTTACCTATGTGTGAGTTGATACTTTTGTAAATGATTCTGATCAGAGGGGGGGAAGGCAATGGAATCAATGTTGTGTTTATTGTAAAGGGGAATACACATAACCCAAAGCTTTGAAAAGTGATAAACCCCAATATATGTACCCCAAGTACATGGCTGCATTGCCACAGCTCCTAGAAGAATGGATATATGGATATGAGAGTGACTGGGGAATGGGCAAAGCTAATAACACTTCTCAGTTGGCTTGCTTTCTTTTTAAAACTTTTTTTCTAAAATCTTTAAGACAGGTAGGTTTATACCTTTGAGACCTGTACTAATTTTTGAGGCACATTTTATACTCTTTCCATTTAGGCATTAATCAGGGAGTTGGTCTTTTTGAAGTGCGAATCGTGAATAGTGAATATGAAACATTTTAAGAATGTAGTAGGAAAGCTATTAGCACTTTGGGGATGGCTGCTTAGTGGCGTGAGAGACCTAATGAATACTCTGAGTTATCTAGCTCTTTTCATCTATGGTAATTAGCCTTAAGAAGGCAAGTTAAAAAAATTATTTCTAAATCTTGTACAGTGTAACTTCCCACTTAGCATTTCTTTTCTCCTCACTAGCTTTACAACCTGAGGCAATCCCAGATATTCCCTATGGGAAAGATGTATTTGAGAGTTACACTTATGGCGCTTGCCTTTATTAATTTTATGAAAAAAAATCATTTTAACATTCATTTTTATATTTGAGTATTCAAGAATTCAAGGGTTGGATTTGAGTATTGCTGTGAGATTTTGAAAAAAATAGAAATAAGGTATAGTGACAATAAATCATGACCCAAACATCTTAATTAAATATTCTGAAACTCCACATCTTTTTTAAAAGATATATTTTACTGTTTCTCTTAGGAGTCTTCTTATAATTTGTTGAAACATTCCAAGGAATTATAGATACTAAGCTATCTTATTTGATTGATGTTGGTAGATGACAGGAGATTAATCTAGAATCCTAACTCTCTCTTGTTATTTGATTGAACAGATCCATGCCACCTTCTTTCCTCTTTGCCTGTAAACACACACACACACACACACACACTCATTCACATACCCTTTATTTTTCAGAATTCTTAACTGCTTCCCACTCCCACCACAATTTTGCCACCCCGTTGCAAATTTCTATAGCCAGTTGCTTTTTAAGGTGACAGTGAGGGAGACTTTTTATTGATCATCTTACCTCCCACACAATTTATTGGAGGTTGACACACTCCCTGCCATTTTTTTTTTTCCTTTGTGAAGGTTGAAGGAGCCATTCATTATAGAGATGGCTTCATTAAAAAAGCAACCCCAAAGTTCTAGTGGATTAAGCTCTTTAGCTACAGAGTAAAATCCTTTGCAATCTTATGGCAATCGATGCCCCCCATCCTTTCCTGATGAAGTTAAAAGACCGTATATGGATTTTCCTTTCATTTTTTATAAGTGCTCTTTGGACTTTTGTATCTTACCATGCTGTATTCTCTGAGGAGAATTCCTGGCTATAGCTCTTTGTTTTTATTTCTTTATACATTGACAGTTTTAAAAATAGAAATCATTTTGCATCAATTTGGCTGATCTCGACATTTTCTCTATTTATATTAGTTTAAGGCATCTTTGGGCCACTTCTTTCTCATTTTTTTTTTCTGTTTGGTCTCTATGTTTGGTGCCACTTGTGATAAGGGAGGGCTGAGGCAGAGCTGAGTCCACACTTAAGTCCCTTTGTGTACCTGTGAAATTCCCTTGAGAATTCCTGCCTGTTACACCTGACTTATCTCCACTGAAAGAAAGGTTTTGATCAAATATGCAGGCAGGGCATTTTGTGTGATTTGGGTGCAGTGAGTATTTTACCTCTTTGCTTTTCTCACGAGATGATGAGAACCTTGACTGTGTCTTTACTCATCTTTCTCGCCTCCAGTGTCTTGCACGGCAGGCATCAACAAATGTTTGTTGAGCGAATGAATGTGCAAATGAGTGAATGTTGCATGAAATACTAATCCTGGTGTGATGATTGTATCTTGTTTCTCATTGTTCCAATATTCTATTTCACTGTCCTCTCTCAGAATAATGCCTCCCTGAATTCCCTGAAGAATTACAGAAGAGTAGAAGCTGATAAAAATGCACAACAAATCAGTGGTGGGAAAGGAAACTAGAAGTCTGTACCTCTGTACATTGGCACACTGTTATAAATTCACCCCTCCAGCCTATATGAATTACTTTTCCGGAAATTAGAGGATTTTCATTAATGAAAATTTAAATACAGCACTTCTCTTTATTTTATTAATTTGGCAATGGATTGGAATGGTGAGAGTCTGGAACTGGGAGGACTTCCTGAAAGGGAGTCAACTAAGAGTCAACTAACGGTGGTTAACAGAATAATCATAGGCATTGAAAACTATGTCGTGAGTTGAGATTTGCAGGGCTGTAAGCCTAGACAGTGAGATAAGTGTCACATGGAAATTTCTGAAAAGCAGTGAGTTCTTCCTGTCAGGTGATTTGGTTATATTGATCCTCAGTGGTTTTGACATCATTTGTTTACAACTTACTCTAAACCAGATAGCTTCCTGTTAAATTCTCAATATTAGGAGTAGGAAATATGAGCCCCAAATGTGTCTTGTTCTAATCTTCCAATCATGCTCCTCTTTTGTTATAAGTAAAAGAAATTATTTGTTAATAAATATATAAGAAAATAGAGCAGAGCTGTGAAAGTAGAGCAAAAATTTGGAGCATTCTGTTTAGTGTTCTGATTGGCTTACTACCAGTGGGTGCTTCTCTTTAATTCAATGTCCAGTAATGATCAATGTATTTGAGAATGCATCTTGGAATTAATGGGCAATTTGAAACCTTCTCCAGTTCTCTACCCCTTGCCCCAAGCAAAATTAATCTTTCCAATCTCTGTGCTTTCTTAGTATCTTGTACATAATTCTAATTGCATTTGTCACATTTTAGAAGGATTTTTTAACTGCTTTTCATTTTCCTTTTATTCAAATGTGAGAGTCTGTGTTTCATTCATCTTATTTTTCTCCTGTAAATATGCAATATGTGTTAGCTGAAATGGGGATTACTGAGAAGTACCAGTGTATAGTGATGTGAGAGGTAAATAGTATATCAGGAAAATGTGCTGGATGTGCAGTTTTTCCAAATTTAGACTTATTGTCACACAACCAAGCTATTTAACCCAGTGAACTCCAGTTTCCTCATTCATAAGATGAGGACAGTAGTTACAAAAAAGAATCAAAAGAAAGATGAGGCGTAGACTATTTTCAGAGCTTTAAAGTGTTATTCAATTAACATTATAATTTTGTTAGCATTTCAGCCAATGAGAGTGATTTTTGGGTCCCCCAGCCTCCCTGAACATGTTTCAGTGAAAACTATCAGTTTACCTAAAGTTTCAAGATTTGGGGTCTCATCCACAGATTTTCTTCACTTCATGTCAACATTTATTGAATTCCTACTATGTTCAAAGTGCTATGATGAGTTAAAGGGGTGTTGATTGCACCTCCGTAAATCACAGTCTCAATGTTGTCAGACACATTGTGGTACAGTGTACAAAAACTACAGAGTCGACATTCAGAAACTGCTCTTCAGTCATTTAACTTTATCAATTCAGCATGGATTTGGGAGACATTTAGATCTTTGTTAAAACGTCCACACTGAGCTTCTATTTTTTTATTAGTAAAAAGGGATAACAAAGTCTACCTCATGGCGCTGTAATAGAGATTAATGAGATGATACATGTTAAACACCAAGTAGCATGCCTGACATACAGAAGACATTCAACCAATACTGGCAATTTCCATCATTATTCAAGAAAGAGAAAGATCAGTGTGGGCCGGAAGAGTAAGAGATGGAATTCATAGGGAGATAGGGCATACATTGGATGTGAAGGCAATTTGCATAGAGGTAAAGCATGAACAGAGGTGACTAAGCTAATACAGGCATCAACATAAACCTAGTGCTCAGGCTAGAACCCGGGTGTCAACTGTAGCTCTTCTCTTCCCCTCATACTTATCCCTAATAGTCAATTCACTACTATGTTCTATCCATTCTGACTTCCAAATATTTCTCAAGCTTATATAATCCTCTCAATTCTCACTGTGCCTCTCCATTTCTAGCACCTCTTTCCAGCCATGATCCCTCCAGCTATCTTCAGTCCCCAGAGTGTCCTTCACTCTCTTGCCTCGAGGGCTTTGAACATGCAGCTTGCTTAACCTTGAGCACTCAGCCCCTTGGCCACCTTTCCTTCCCTATAAGCACACACCAACCACACATACACTAACTCCTAGTCTCTTTTCCTCCAGTAAGTCCTTATCATAACATTGATTGCCTGCTTATTTCTCTCTGTCCTTCACCAGAATGTAAGCACAAAAGGCACTTTGCTAACCATAAAAGAGCCCAGTTTCCACAAATTCCCAGCCCCGTGTCTAACAATATTCCTGCATCGAGCCCCCAAACTTTGCCCTTCTTTCCATTACTGTGGATGAACTGTCCCCTATTTTATCTGAGACTAACTTCTCTCTACATGAATGGATCCCACCCCTTCTCACCAAAAGACATTGCTGCAAATATTCTACCCTTTTTCTCCTACATTACCATCTTCCTTTCTAATACCATTTATGCAAATATGCTAAAATATATCCCATCTTAAAAAAAAAACTCCCTTAACTTCACATCTTCCTCTAGCCATTGCCCCATTTCTTTATTTCTTCTTACAACCAAGCTCCTTGAAAAAGTTGTCTAAACTGATTTTCTCTACTTCCTTTTATTCCATTCTCTCTCTAACCACTCTAATCATTCTTTTGTCCCACCATTCTAACAAATCAATTCTTGTCGATGTCACCACTGATCTCCACATTGTCGGATTCAATGGTGAGATCTCAGACTTCATCTTTCTTGATTTACCAACACATTGGACTCAGTTGATTACTTCTCCCTTCTAGAAACCTTTCTTCACTTGACTTTTTGGACCCCTCTCTCATCAGTCTTTCTCACTCTCCTTTGCTGGTTTCTCCTCTCAAGGTGCAATCTTTTTTTCTCTGTCTCTACTTGTATTCCTGGCAAACAAGTCTCATAGTTTTAAATGTCAACTATACGTGGATAAGCCCCAAATAAATAGTTCAAACCCAGTCCTCACCACTGAACTCCAGACTTATTGCCTACTTCATTTCAAACTTATCTTAGACAAAGTTTTCAATTCCCACCTCCTTCCCTAAACCACTGAACACACAGACATCCCTAGTTCAATGCAACACCATTCTGCCAGTTGCTTAGGGCAAAAATCTTGGAGTCCTCTCTTTATCAACTCTCCTTATTACATCCAAAACCTTGGAGTCTTGTCTTTACTACATCCAGTTCATCAACAAATACATCTAGAATCCAACCATCCAAGCCACTATCGTTACCCATGTGGCTAATCACAGTAATTTCCTATCTGGTCTCACTGTTTCCACCCTTGCTCTCTACAGTCTTTTTTTTAAACTGAGGTAAAATTGGTATGTAACATTATATAAATTTCAGGTATACAACATTATAGTTTCATATACGTATACACTACTAAGTGATTGCCGCTGTAAATCTAGTTACCATCCATCACCATACATTTTATCCCCTTCACCCATTTCACCCTCTCCCCAACCTCCTTCCCTTCTGGTAACCAATAGTCTGTTCTCTGTATCTATGAGTTTGTTTTTGTTTTGTTTTGTTTTGTTTTTTAGATTCCACATGTAAGTGAATTCATATGGTATTTGTCCTTCTTCATCTGATTTATTTCCCTTAAGGTCCATACACATTTTCATAAATGGCAAGATTTCCTTATTTTCTTATGACTGAGTATATATGCCATTATATATGTGTATATGTACATGTATATATATGTATATATATGTCTCACATCTTCAACCATACATCCATCAATGTACACTTAGGTTTTTCCATGTGTTGGCTATTGTAAATAATGCTGCAATGAATATAGGGGTGCATATATCTTTTTGAATTAGTGTTTTTTTATTCTTCAGATAAATACACAGAAGTGGAATTCCTGGATCATATGGTAGTTCTAAGTTTTTTGAGGAGTCTCCATACTGTTTTCCATAATGGTTGTACCAATTTACATTCCCACCAACAGTATGAAGGTTCCCTTTTCTGCACATCCTCTCCAGCACTTGTTATTTATTGTCTTTTTGATAATAGCTATTCCAACAGGTATGAAGTGATATCTCATTGTGGTTTTTATTTGCATTTCCCTGATGATTAGTGATGTTGAACATCTTATGCACCTGTTGGCCATGTGTATTTCTTCTTTCATTTTATAAGGCCAGCATTACCTTGTTACCAAAACCAGATAAGGATATTTTTTTCACGAAGCAAGAAAATTAGAGGTAAATATCCCTGATGAGCATAGGTGCAAAAATCTTCAACAAAATATTAGTAAGCTTAATCAAATAATACATTAAAAAGATCATACACCATGATCAAGTGAGATTTATTCCAGGGATGAAAAGGTGGTCCAACATCTATAAATCAATCAACATGTTACAGCACATTAACAGAATAAAGGATAAAAATCAAATGATCATTTTGGTAGATTCAAAAAAAGCATTTGACAAGATTCAACATTGATTTATGATAAAAAAAAAAAAAACTCTCAACAAAGTTGACATAGCGGAAACTCTCAAGAAAGTAGGTATAGAAGAAAGTGGGTACCTCATCATAATAAAGGCCATCTATGAAAAACCCACAGGTAACATCATGCTCAATGGTGAAAAGCTGAACACTTTTCCTCTAAGCTCAGGAACAAAACAAAATAGTAGTGGCCCACTCTCATCACTTTTTAAACACAGTATTGCAAGTCCTAGCCACAGCAATCAGGCAAGAAAAAGAAATGAAAGGCATCCAAACTGGAAAGGAAGAAGTAAAACTCATTATTTGCAGATGACATCATATTATATTTAGAAAATCCTAAAGATTCCACAGAAAAACTGTTAGAACTAATAAATGAATTCAATTAAGTTGCAGGAAACAAAATCAATATATAGAAATCTGTGGCATTTCTATACACTAATAAAGAACTACCAGGGTGAGAAATTAAGAAAACAGTCCCACTTAAAATTACATCAAAAAGAATAAAATGGCTAAGCATAAATGTAACCGAGGAGGTGAAAGACCTATTCACTGAAAACTGTAAGACATTGATGAAAGAAATTGAAGAAGACACAAATAAATGGAAAGATATTACATGCTCATGGACTGGAAGAATTAATAGTGTTAATGCAATCCCTATCAAAAGTCCAATGGCTCTTTTCACAGAACTAGAACAAAGACTTTTAAAATTTGTATGAAGCCACAAAAGATCCACAGTAGCCAAACCAATCTTGAGAAAGAACAAAGCTGGAGGTATCAAATGCTCTGATTTTAAACTATACTACAAAGCTACAGTAATCAAAACAGGATGGTACTGGCCTAAAAACACACACACAGATTGATGAAAGAGAATAGAGATCACAGAAATAAATCCACACATATATGGACAATTAATTTACAACAAATGAGCCAAGAACATACAATAGGTAAAGGACAATCTCTTCAATAAATGGTGTTAAGGAAACTGGACAACCACATGCAAAAGAGTGAAACTAGACCACTATCTTATACCATACACAAAAATTAACTCAAAATGGATTAAAGACTTGAATGTAAGACCTGAAACCATAAAATTCTTAGAAGAAAACATATGTGGTAAGCTCCTTGACATCAGTTTTAGTGATTTTTTTTGGGGGGGGGGGCAATCCAAAGGCAAAGGAAACAAAAATAAGCAAATGGGACTACACCAAACTAAAAATCTTCTGCACAGAGAAGGAAACCTTCAACAAAATGAAAAGGCAACTTACTGAATGGGAGAAAATATTTGCAAATCATATATCTGATAAGGGGTTAATATACAAAATATGTAAAGAACTCACACAGCTCAACACAGACACACAAAAAGAAAACCAAACCAAACAAAATAAAATCAAATAACCCAATTTAAAAGTGGGTAGAGGATCTAAAAATTCTTTTAAAATGTAAGGTGTTTAATTCTACTCCTCTGTTAAAACATTTTCCATTGTTTTCTTACCTCTAATAAATAAAAATCAAACTCTTTATGGTGGCTCTACTACCTCTCTGCCTTTATCTCCTATTAGATGCTCTCTTGCTTAGTTTGCAACCCATAGGCCACTTCTTGGTTTATACTACACACCCAAACATGCCTTCACCTCAGGGCCTTTTTGCTTGCTGTTCTCTCTGCCTGGAATTTTTTTACTCCAAAATCTACATGGCTCACTCTCATTTTCCTCAGTTCTCTGCTTACTTGTTACCTTGTCAGTGAAACCTTACTTGATTACCTAAGTAAAATAGTATCCCCATTTTCACCCATGGCACACTCAGTTTTGTTTGCCCCACTCTTTTTTCCCCATAGTAATTACTGCTCCATGATATATTATATACTTTTTTGCTTGTTTATTGGCTGTCTACCCAAATGAAGACAACTCCATGATGACAAGACCTTTATAGGACCCCCTCCCTCCATTTATCTTTATCCCCAACACCAAGAAGAACATCTGATACATGGAATGTGTTCAAAGCAATATTTATTGAATGAACAAATGAATGAATGAGGCTGTTGGTTGACCATGAGAGACTAGGATGTCAGTCATTCCTTCTATCTCTGCAGCACAAATGTACTAGTATGGAGTAAAACTCTTATGCATGTTATATTTTATGTCTTTAGACTACTTAACAGTTTCCCTGACAGTTCTTTTGAGAGGTACTTTTTCTTTCCTTCTTCAAACTTCTGCCTTGAAATATCATAAATTTAAATAAGCATGTAGAAATCAACAGCTTTAAAGCAGTTTTTATTGATGCCTTCACAATGGTGGTCTAAACAATTGTTTTGCTTTTAGGATAGCTGGCTCTGTAATTTCTATTCATGATCCAAATGCCATTGAAAAGCCACTGAATATTACACAAAGTATGCCAATATGAAAAATGTCATCAACTGCCATTTTATTTCAAGCTGGGCTTCTGTACAGCAAATTGTTCCAAATTTGGTGAAAACCAAATCCAAGTCACCTTAAGCAAAAAGACAGATGTAAACCAGCAGATAACTTTTTAAAAAGAAAACAAACAACATGTTCACTCAATAAGAGCCATATATTATTTTATTATTTTCTTAACATTTTATAACCTGTCACTTATACTGAGCTTTTTATGCTTTAATCAAAATTATTTTATGACTTCTGCAAATAGTTTTTTAAGATATGAAAATCCCATTGCAGATTGCTATGGTTGGCTTATTTCCTCATTCACTATTGTGATTTCAAAGCTCAAGCTTTGTAATTAAGCAGGTCTCAGTTTGAAACTAAGCTTTTTGCATTCTCATCTCAGCAAACTCATAAAATTACATAACATTTCTAAGACTCAGTTTCCTCATTTGTGAAATGGAAAGAATAAGTTTGTTATGATGATTGAAATAAAGCAGTAATGTATAGCATTCAATATGCATTTACTAGTATTTCTGTTGTTATTAATGATACTGGCAGAACGACTATTTTTTAATAGTTCATAATTTGGAGTTGTATTCACCTCCAAAATAAACTTTTTGTTCACTTCCTAAATGAAGCATATTAGTCCAAATGCATTGACTTGACTCTCTAAAGTACAGTATTACTTCTTCTTCCTTGTCAGAGTCTGACATATTTCTTTGAAGTTAAAAATTAAGTTTTTCATTGATAGTGTATGCTCTGAAAAAAAGACAAGTTAGCATGATTCTGTCTTTGCTTTACTTGCAAAATATATGATTTATTTTAACTGAAAACCCTCATGTAGCTAAAGTAACCTTTATCTACAATAATATATAACCTATAGGATGTTTCTAATAATGAGGAAATTAACTACACACCAAATGATTTCACGTCAAGTACTGAAGAACTTATTAAGCAACAGAAGTTGTTCTGTATATTCAACCAAAAAGATTTGAAAGGCTAATTGCTTACCACAAAAGTAGGCAACAATATTTAGACATAAATCTAAAATTAAGAAAATTTAAATAGTTACACTAACTTTGTTTATAAAGATACAGATAACGATTTTGGTCCCCAGGTAATATAAATCAATTTAAAATATATTTTAATTGAGATTGTAAGCATTATTATCAGACAAAACCAGTTGAAAGCCAGCAAGTCTGATCTAAACAACTTTATCCTCCTCCAGCATTTATTACTTTCATTTAAAACCTCCAAGTTTTCCTTTTTCCATTTTATTCCATATTCAGTTTATGAGTAATTAATACCATATACTCAGAGTTGTATTTAAAACAACAAAAACATGTTGGTAACTGGCAGACACCAAAAACCTCAATAAACCCAATCTGCAGATGAATAAGAGTCCTAAATAACTTAAATATATATCAAACTGATATATTCTATTACAGAGTATTATTTATTCTGGTGTAAATTATTATTCTGGTTATTTTGGTATAAATTTAAATTTAATGAAAAATAGGTAATAGAGGTAAAGTTTTCATGTATAAGGATATGACACAGAGAAAAGCCACTGGCTCTGGTTAAATAGACATTTCCCACCTTTGGGTCAAAAAGTGCTACTAATCTGAGACAAGAACATGATAAGGTATTAGGGCTTTGCAGGATAACACTCCAGTCATGTTTGGTTCATGAATTTATATTAATGACTTCAGAATCTAGGGCATGCGCTGTCTTTTACATGCATTGAAAAAAATGACATTAATGAAAAAAGGGAATTATGGGGAGGTAAGACCTTGTTCTGTCAAGTTTAGTACCTATTCTAAAAACAATGATTCAGAGTTTTAAGCTAAAACTGTCTCTTCTAGTTAAAATTCCCTCTGACCAAATAGTGAAGCAGAGAACTTTTAAAAGTCAAATGGAAATCAGCTTAGGTAAAACATCCTTGGTGATTTTAAGTGACTCTCCAACAAGTATTTATTGAGCACCTCCTTGAGTCAATACCATGCCTTTACAAATGACGCAGTTACTTATTATCATCAATAACAGTATTGTTTAGCTTTTTGAATAATAATATTAGTAGTAATACTATTAATATTCTTAAAGAGACTAAAATAGATTGCTCAGTATTTTTTTTTAAATAATCTTTTTTTATGCAGCAAAGTGTTTCCTTCTCTGTAGCTCCTTTCAGAACATGGGATAATAGGCATTGTTTCATCCCTGAGGAGCTTGTGTTATAAACTAATGACTGTATTTGCTCCACAACTTTTTAGTTCTTTGCGGGCTGATACATCAGAGTCATTGATGGCTAACAAATGAGCATTTTACAAAGAATTCCACTGGGAAAATGGCATTCAAATCAGCCCTCCAGGGGCTTCCCTGGTGGCGCAGTGGTTGAGAATCTGCCTGCCAATGCAGGGGACACGGGTTCGAGCCCTGGTCTGGGAAGATCCCACATGCCGCGGAGCGGCTGGGCCTGTGAGCCACAACTACTGAACCTGCGCGTCTGGAGCTTGTGCTCCACAACAAGAGAGGCCGCGATAGTGAGAGGCCCGCGCACCGCGATGAAGAGTGGCCCCCACTTGCCGCAACCAGAGAAAGCCCTCGCACAGAAACGAAGACCCAACACAGCCATAAATAAATAAATAAATAAATAAAATTAAAAAAAAAAAAAAAATCAGCCCTCCAGTGCATTTTGTTGCAGTGAATTCCCATAGGTACACGGAGCAAGATTATGAGGAAGTTCACCCTTGGGAAGGTTATTTTTGTGCTTTTGGCTGGCTCTGTGGAATACCTGAATACCCTCAGTTTCAGCCACAAACTCCCAGAAGGACCCGTTTCCCCCATATGTACATAGTTAAGCAAGTGAAAGTTAATCCGTATTTAAGGAGAAGTTGTCGAGAACTGATGTTGAGACTTGATAGTGTTCACCAAGTCACTTGAAAAACCAATCCTTAAAAGTGATACGTAATGTATAAATTGGTCTTTCAGTGCTGCTGTATTAAGAGAGTAGGCATTACCATCGTATAACCATTAAGTATAAATGCTTAGGGCTTCCCTGGTGGTGCAGTGGTTAAGAATCTGCCTGCCAATGCAGGGGACACGGGTTCAAGCCCTGGTCCAGGAAGGTCCCACATGTCACGGAGCAACTAAGCCCGTGAGCCGCAACTACTGAGCCTGCGCTCTTGAACCCACGAGCCACAACTACTGAAGCCCACGTGCCACAACTACTGAAGCCAGCCCACTGGAGCCCATGCTCCGCAATAAGAGAAACCATTGCAATGAAAAACCTACGCACCCCAAGGAAGAGTAGCCCCTGCTCGCTGCAACTAGAGAAAGCCCGCATGCAGCAACGAAGACCCAACACAGCCAAAAATAATAAATAAATAAAATAAATACATTTTTTAAAAAGTATAAATGCTTAAGCAATTTAAAGCACTAAAGTTGGAAGCACTTAAAAGCTCTAGTAAAATTGTCTATAGGACACAACTAATCTAAAGCATCATAAATACTTAAAGATTGCTTAGCATATCCCTTACTATCATTGTTTTTCACGCAGCTTGCTTTTTGCATGGTGATAAGAAGCAAAGATCATTAATTTTCCATTTCTTAGTAAAGGAATGAAATGTGAATCATTTTCCCCTTTCTATGAAGGTTATTGCTTTTTATTCACTTATTTTTTGAACAGCATCAGGCCATGCTAAATGGTGGGTGACCCAGAAGCTGACAGATGTCAAGACAGGGGAGTTCTGAACAGGGTGGCAAGGTGTAAGAGGAATGGGAGAAGAGAGCCACTGAGTGATGTGGAAGAAAAGGTATGGAACTGGGAGAAGGACTTAGACTCAGGAGATGTGAATCCTGGTGGAAGAATGGATTGGTTTGTGAATAAGGGCAAGTTATGGTAAACTCTCTAAAGTTATTACAGGTTCACGCACACCTCTAAGAATTGTTAAGGGGATTGCACTAGGGCTGTCTTTGGAAGTGCAAAATGTAAAGCAACATAGTTATTTTTGTTGGTGGTGGATTTTGTTTTTCTTTGGTGGTAGAGGGGTTTGGTTTGCTTTGGTTTTGTTTTTTAAATACAAGGAGCACGAGGGAACTGGAACAACAGCCATTCCTGCCCTCTGTCCCTGGCTTCTTGCCATGAAGTCTTCCATGGAAGTACCTCATACTGTGATTCACGTTCTGTCATGTAACAGGTGCTGAATGAATATTGAAGAAATGGAGGTTTTTTTCCCATAGTTCTAATTTTTTTTAATTTGGAAAATGACTTACATACTTCCTTATAATGTTTTACGTTTATACGTGTCATCTCATCTGTTAGTTTGTGAGATCTTGGTAATTGCATATCACTCATAGTCATGTAGCCCATAGCCCCAGTTAGTGGTCACTGAATCTGTATTAAATAAATTGAGTACATGAGGTATAAACCCACCAACCTTTGTCATTTTACTTCCCCAAAACTTTTTTTTCTGACAATGTTTTTGACTTCTCTCCTGAATTTTATCATGATGATGATTTACGATCAGCAGCTACACTAGGTGCTGGGAATTTGAGAATTAAGGCGCAGCTCTGTACGCTCAGAAATTACAATTTATTAATATCAAACATTTAGTAAGCTCTTATGTGCCACCCATCCTGTAAAAAAACTTTAGGTCTGTAATTTTTCTACTCAATTTGTACAAAAGCCCATTTAGGTGGGGGTATTATTTTTGCAGTTTACAAATGAGGGACTTGAGTTTGAAGAGTAACTTTCCCAAGGCCACAGGAAGTTGGTGCTGGGATTCTAGCCCAGGCAGGCTGTCTTCAGGGCTCATTCTGGAAAAACAAAAAGTAACATTTTGAGATATTATGTGTTAAGTGTCCACAGAGTGTGTTAAAAATGCCATCAGACTTCAAGAAAATTAAATGCCTCAGTGAGCATGCTATTTGGATAGACTTGGTAGTATAGGTAGAACTTGAGTTTGAACACTAAGTAAGGGCAATAGTAACAATTCGAAACAATTATGTAACATTTGCCTTGTGCCAGGGACCACTGGTATTTAATTAATTCATTTGTGCCTCACACAACCCTATATGGTAGGCACATAACATGCCCATTTTACAGATGAGTAAACTGAGGCTCAAGCAGTTAAATAACTTGCCTCGGTCTCCTAGCTGGTAAGAGAAGGGTTTAGAGGAGCAGCCAAGGGTGGGGGCATGTTGTCCAGATGAAAGCCACACCTAGGAACGTTAGAACGAATCAAACATATTTTTCCACATTAGAGTTTTCTCTGGGCAATAAATAGGAAAGCACTTGAGACAAGTTATCTCCCACTACTGACAACTTGTTGGGGGCATTAGATATGTTGGCAAAGGAATTTACACTTGTTTCTATGAGAGCATTAGGGTGACAATGAAATTATTTTGAACATTTATTGTTTATTGTTACATAAAAGTTACTGCTCTGAGGCTCAGCTTAGACACTTCTTCTGGGAAGCTTCCTGACCACCCCTTCATCACCCACTCCCACCTGTGGGATAAATAAATGTGCCTCTGTGTTCCCTGAGAACCCAGGAATCCTCATTTTCATAGCTCTTACTACATTGTGGTGTTTCCTTTCATCATTCTGCCCACAAACAATGCACTCCAATGACAGAGGAGATGTTCTCTCTTATTTTCCTGTGAATCCTCCAGCATTTAGTACAGAGCTTGGAGTATAGAAGGCACTAAAAATAATAATGCTAGCCACCTGAAATTATTTTCTAACAAAATAAAATATAGATAAAACTCATTTATTAAATAAAAAATAATACTCCATTTATTTTGAAAACTCTTATCAAATGTGGTATAGAGGGAACATATCTCAACATAATAAAGGCCACTTATGACAAACCCACAGCTAATATCATACTCAATGGTGAAAAGTTGAAAGCCTTTCCTTTAAAATCAGGAAAAAGACAAGGATGCTCTCTCTCATCACTTCCATTTAACATAGTATTGGAAGTCCTAGCCACAGCAATCAGACAAGAAAAAGAAATAAAAGACATCCAAACTGGAAGGAAAGGAGTAAAACTGTCACTATTTATAGCATAGTGCTGTACACACACACACACACACACACAAATTACTTAGCCATAAAAAAAATGAAATTCAGCCATTTGCAGCACATGGATGGACCTAGAGGATATTATGCTCAGTGAAATAAGTCAGACAGAGAAAGACAAATCCTGTATGATATCATTTATACGTGGAGTCTAAAGAATAACACCAATGAGTATATATAACAAAACAGGAACAGACTCACAGATATAGAGAACAAACTAGTGGTTACAAGTACGGAGAGGGGAGGGAGGAGGAGCAAGATAGGGGTATGGGATTAAGAGATACAAACTGCTATGTACAAAATAAGTAAGCAACAAGGATATGTTGAACAGCACAGGGAAATATAGCCACTATTTTGTAATAATTTTAAATGGAGTATACTCTATAAAAATATTGAAGCACTATGCTGTACACCTGAAACTAATATAACATTGCAAACCAACTCTATTTTAATAAAAAAGATATAGATATTAACTAATTTTGTTTTATTCTCCAGTTATCATACATCCCTATGAAATCTCATGCACATCCAGGGTAGAAATCAGACCTTTTCCTTTTTGTCCTTAACAGCTTCTGCTGTAAATCTGATTCCAAACTAAGGAGACTCTATGTGTACTTGATGATTACATCCTCCCTTGTGTAAGGAGGAAAACAGTATATCCAGGCGTTTATTTAATAGACTTCAGCATAGTAGTCAATGTCTGTCTCATCATGGCAACAGTTTCTGCTTTCTGGGTTCTATCGCCACTCTCCCCCAAATCACTTTAAGTTCTGGCCCCACCTGCTATTCATCACTTCTCATGTATCCCACATACTTGTCTACCTTCTTGCCTTTGCTTCTGCTGTACCCTCTGATTGGAAACTTCTCTTACCTCCTCCACATGGTGAATGCCTACTGCAATTTCAAGGCTCAGATCACTGAACCACCACCCTCAACCTTTCTCTTGTAGAAAAATCAATTACTTCTTGGAATGAGTTCCCATAACACTGGGTATCTACTTCCATTTAATTTGTTCAGGGCATATTGCCTTCCTTGCTAGTCAGTGCAGTTGTAGGGGGCAAAAAGTAGGTCATATTCACCTCTGCATCCCAAGCACATAGAACTGTACTTGACACAGAGTAAAAAATTGGTAATTGTTGGATGAATAATAAAATTATTAACAATGACATTCATTACCTATTATTCCCTGACTTTCCGTAGGTCGATTAAATTTTGTTTTCTGCCTTGTTGAAGAGATGGCAAAATCAGTCATTCTTAAAATTTGATTTTTAATTTTACATTAGTTCAGGTCCTCCAAGAGGCAGCTACTATGATGGGATTGCATATATAAGAGATTTAGTGGGGAGAACTCACATGAGAGAAAAAGGAGAGGAAGCTGGGGGAGGCTGGGAAAGTTGTCAGATCACCATGCACATCCCCTGTGGAAGAGAGAGAGAGAAGGAATGGAGGTTGGGTAGGAAAAGTTTTAAAACCATGGTGCAGTTTTAAGAATATTTCAGTAAAGCCAGCAAGGATCTCTGAGCTGTCAGTCATCCATCAGAGGAGCCCTGCATCTCCCAGGACCTGGTTGCCTTAGTATTCCTGCTGCATTCGATCACTGGCTGAGAGCAGCTCTTGGGAAGTGTGGAATCCCTGGTCAAACTCATAGCTGGTTTTAAGAGCCCAGCAGCTGAGGCCCCTGGTCAGTTATACTCCCTGCAGTTGGAGATATGAGAAGCCATATATGAGGTGACTACAATAGCTTGAAACCCTTGAGGGACTTGCGGCACTAGGGATGGTCCTTTATTACTTCTACAGAGTTGCACCTAAACATACATGAAACATGCTTTAAATAATGGAACAAGAGACAGGCACTGGGAATCTTGTATTTATCTGAAATTAGTCTTAGGTAAGCTTCAGTTGTTAGCTAATTCTGACATTTTAGAGAAAAATAAAATACTCAACTGAGTAAACTTAAAGTACTACAGAAACAGACTCACAAACTTAGAGAACGAACTTATGGTTATGGGGGGAGGGAGGGAGGGACGGAGGGAGGGATAGACTGGGAGATTAGGGCTGACATATACACACTGCTATATTTAAAATCGATTACCAACAAGGACCTACTGTATAGCACAGGGAACTCTGCTCAATATTTTGTAATAATCTAAATGGGAAAATAATTTGAAGGAGAATAGACACATGTATACATGTATATGTATAACTGAATCACTTTGCTGTACACCTGAAACTAACACAACATTGTTAATCAACTATACTGCAATATAAATTTTAAAAAAAACAGCAACAACAGAATTGAAGATTGTCTCCAAAAAAAAAAAAAAAAAAAAAGCAAACAAAAAATCTACATAAACTTCTAAAAGAAAAAAAGAATAAAGTACTGATGTATGCTACAGTGTGGGTGAATCTTGAAAATATACTAAGTGAAAGAAACCAGGCACAAAAGGTCACATATTGTTTGATTCCATGTATATGTAATATTCAGAAGAGATAAATCCATAGAGACAGAAGGAGACAGAAGACACTTGGTGTTTTACCGGGGGCTGGAGGAGAGGGAAATGGGGAGCAACTCCCTAATGGGTACCGGGTTTTACGTTGAATGATAGAAAAGTTTTGGAACTAGATAAAGGTAGTTGCACAACATTATGAATGTTCTAAATGCCACTCTATTATTCACTGTAAAATGATTAATTTTATGTTATGTGAACTTTATCTCAATAAATCATATACAAACTTTAGTTGATAAAATAACAATAAAACTAATTTGAACAAAAAAAAAATACTAAAGGAAATTTTTAGCACAAATGTGTTTCCAAAAACCCAAAGGAGTTTTTATACATTTGACTAAGGTCATAATTTTCTGGAACTTAGAGGTTAAATTCAAAAGGCTTCCTCAAAAGAATCACATTTAACAAATTGTTGATGCTGCATATCTTGTGGGAAAGAACATGTAAAAGTTTGTTGTATAGAATAGAGCATACCTAATTTATAGGGATTTTAAATGACAAGCCTTTTCGAAATTCCAGAAGGCTTTTTAAATTTGCATTCTTATAAATAAACCAGTCTCTCTTAGAAGCAACCTTAAGACTAATAAATAAATAAAACCCAATCATTATTTCACATGACATTTTCATGCCAGAAAGAAATGATTCAAGATAATATATGTTATACCTTACAGAAAGCAGTGCCATTAAAACTACATGATATGGTTCCTCTGCTCAATAGCCATTCTACTTACCATCCCCTGCACTCATCTTCTCAATTATAAAATCTATTGCATATCCCCACCCTTTTTTTCCTGTTGACCTCCCTCTTGGAGTCACCTTGGAGTCAAATTATTTAACAACTAACATGATATCATCACTGACCAATCAGGTAAGAGACCATTTATAAACCACCAACTGGGGCATTCCACTGTGTACAGACTGTGTCCAGCCCTGCTTACCAACTTCAATTTGAATGATTGGTCTCTAAAGCAGCAGCACAGCTGTCACACTAGGATTCCTCCTTTCTTTTCTCCTGGGTTGACTTAATTATTTCTTGACTCTCCTGACTTCTATTTCTTTTTCGTTTTTCTAGAATACATCTTTATCTTCTTCAGAAGAGAAATTTGGAAAATTGACTTCTTTTACTTCTTCTGGATTGATAATTTGGCTGGGAATAGAATTCTGGGTTAAAAATAATATTCCCCTAGAATTCTGAAAACATTACTCCATTGGCTTTTGGCCTCTCCTATTGCTGATGAAAGAAGTCTGGTGTTTTCTGAATTCCTGTTCCTTTATAGCTGTGTGTGTGTGTGCGTGTGTGTTTCTTTTTTAATCTGGAAACTTTTGGATCACTTTTTATCCTTGAATTCCTTAGATTTCTTAAAGAGGTGAAGATCTTGGTGTTGGGTTTAGGGTATTGGACTTTTTAAACTTATTGTTTTGGTCAGTCTATGAAACCTCTCAATCTGAAGGTTAATTTGTTTCTTTACTTGTGGAAATTTTTCTTTTTTATTTCTGGTAATTTCTTATGTTCTGATAATTTCTGCATGTTTTCTGTACTCTCCTTTTGCAGCTCTATTAGATGTACTTGGAATGTACTTTTGAATACTGTATCACTTACCTCTTCTCTCATATTTGTGTGTGTATGTATGTGTGTATGTGTGTCTTTCCTTTTCCTCAATCTTCAGAGAAATTTTCTCAGCTTTATTTATAACCCTTCTATTGGGTTTATTTTAACTATATATATTTTTAAAACACAAGAGCTCTTTATTATATCCTGTTTGTTCCTTTTTATAGTATTATGTTATGTGGAATTCGTAGAATGAATGCATGTGCTCAGTCTGCCAAATCGCCCCACAGGTCATTAAATGCTTTTAGAATTTATACTGAACACGAGTATTTTCTAGAAAAAAAAATATTACTAGTCTTTTTAAACAAAAGAAAAATGCACTTGTTTGCTATTGTCTATCATTTGTGAGACTCAGTAGTTATGTTCAAGAGTTTTGAAGATAATTGGGGAATTTGAACCACTTTACAAATGTTTTACGAATTGTGTGATTTTCACATTGTTGGCACAAGACTGAGGAAATGGACCAACCCTAATGGGTTGGTCCATTTCCTCAACCCTAAAATAAATGTCTGCTTTGTCCTCCATTTTACTCAATTAGGTTTGACTCATTTACTTGGTTAAATGAGAAGATGTATACAAATCAATCCTACCTGAAATGTGGTTTGTGGACCACTGCATATCTATGAGTTGTTTGTTGCCTGCCCATGACAAGTTAAGGAACTTGCACCAGACTGTAAATCAACTAAGTTATTAAGCACACTTCTTAGTTAGCTGACATTTTTTTCCTAGCAAGACTTTCCAATGAAAGAAGCAGTGTGTTGATTAACATTTTGGTAAAAAGCTACTTCTCCTATCACAGACAGGTAACAGTTTGCATATCAGCTTCAGTCCTTGGACCACACTTTGAGAAGACTGGTAGAAATCACTTAGAATAGTGCCTGGCAGGAAAAGACATTGAATAAATGTTAAGTTGAGTCTGACACATGTTTTCTTTGGAATGAATTTTGAAAACAACTACCGTGATCGTTCACAGAAAGAATGCTTAGTTATCTCTTTAATAAAACAATAAAGTGAACTTTGCTAATTTCTCACAGTGAAAGTTTCATTATTTTTCAGTTTGGCAAAATCCCATAAACCCCTTTAGTTTATTCGGCAGAAAACAATCATTTAAGTTGCCAATGTGACAATAGCCAAGGCTGTTGCAGAGCTCTACTTGTTGCCAATCGTTGCCTGTCTGTTCTAGCTCTCTTCCTGAGAGCCCCTATCCTGAAACTTGATGCCAGCTGATCCTAATTAATACTCTGGACACTGCAAACCCTTGTATGTATTTTGCTAGTGAGATGGGTAGTGAGTGAATATATCAACATCTGTCTTCCATCATAAGTGCCCCCAGAGTTTGGAAATGACCTCTCCATCTCTGCTTGCTGATGAATGGCAAGATATTTCTGCAGTGCTATTCAGGGTGTACTATCTGCTGCATAGGAGCCAGGCACTGACCAGCCCCCTTCTGGATGAGCTCAGGGCTCCTTGGTTCCCTTCTGGAGCACTTTTGCCTGAGGGGAAAGCCCACCTGCACCCCTAGCCTACTGTCTGGTGCCAGTTCACGAAGGGTTCCAGCTAGCTCCAGATTCCAAACATCATGTGGTGGCCCTGTCCTTAAGTCTCATTTCAGGCATCCTGGAATGGCCTAGTTTCTAAATGGGAGTCTTAACCGTCTTTGCACTCCACTTCCAGAATGGCATGCGAGCCTTCTCTGTGGGGACCTTCTCCCCTCTGACTTCTATAACTCAGTTCACACAAGACTAAATAAGCTACACCCTAGTCCAGCTTGGTTAGAGGCTGTGACCTTCCTCAAGTACCACAGCTCCATCTTGGGACCTACCTGCTCTTCTTCCCCAGGATGCCTTGGTAGAGGCAACTCTTTGCAGAGTCTGCTCCAGCGCTGCTAAACTTCAACCTTCAAGCTCCACCTTGCCCAGTCCCTGAAATAAGGAGTGCCAAACACACATGGGTTGTATTAGTGCAAATAAGCCCTTAATTTGTCACTTATTCACTTTCAGTTTTCCAAATAGATATGGTAACATTATTCCTTTGTATTTAATGATTGCCCTGGAATGAGCAAGTCAGATTGTCTTGACATGGCTGGCTTGTACTTGAGTTAGCCTTATCAGGCATGGGCCACTTCAATATATCTGACCCAAATACCTTGTTACTCTTTCTCTGCTCAATCCAGTTTACACACTACTGCCATATTAACTTTCTGAATTTGCTACATGGATCCTCGTATCTACTGAAGAACCTACAGTGGCTCCCCATGGCGTAACAGATGGAGTCCAAGGACTGCGGCCCGATGATTAAGCAACATCATTAACTCAGCCACTGACTCCTACACTCTAAGCTGTCGTTCAATTTTTCAGTCACATGCCCTTAATTATTGTGTCTAATTTTGCTCATATTGTTATATCTGTCTTCTCCCTTTCTACTGATTCAATTTTTATGCACCCCCTAAAGCTCAGTTAAATACTCTCTCTTTAGGACAGCCTTACTTAATTACCTCAGCTAAACATGAACTCCCCTCTTCTGAAATCTTGCTTTATTTACGGTCATTTCCTTTTTATTTATTAGTGTACTTATCTCCTCTCTTTTGCGTATTAGCTCTGAGGTCAGGCAAAGCTCCTTCATGCATCAGTGTTCACTCATAGCGGCTAACACAGTATCTTTCATATGGAAGACACTCATAAATAGTGAATGAATAAATTATTGTTTGTTTCATACTAAGAAAGAGCCAAGAAAGTAACTATTATGATGGTCACTTAATAAAGTAGGTTTGTGAAGTTTGAACCAAGGCAAGGAGAATGGGGCCACTCTTGAGGAACAAAACCTAATTCTTAGGATACTGAACAGCAGGCTTGAACATTCCCCCCTTCCAATGATTTATCTTAAAGTGTTTATTTACATATACTTTCAGAAACCTTTGTTATATGTATGCAAATAATGGTATTTGGACTGAAGGAGCTTAGAAATAACCTGTTTTGTCTGTAAATCTTTAGGAAATCTGTGCTTAAGACAAGTGGCCTAATAATTTATTCACTTCATGGTGAATTTTATAGCCATACATTAAAAATTATACTTCATTGTTTGCAAAAACATGGAAAATATTTACATAATGCAAGTGAGAAAAGTAGGATAAAATTGTATATATAGTGTAATTGTGACTGTTTTTAAAAATATATACGCAAGAAAAGATTTGAGGGAAAAATCGAAACACCTCCAAAATGTTAATAATTGAGTGTGGTGGTGTAACTGTGGGTGCTTTTTTCTGTTGCAATATTTTGTGTATTCCAAGTTTTCTTTAATGAATATACTAGTCTTTGCTATATTAGGAAGTAATGGATTGAAAAGGGGAGGAAAAATAACTAATAGAATGAAATCTAACTCACTGATAGCAATTGATAGGTTGATTAGTCCACTGACTTGGAATGGAGAACAGAAATGGTATCCCTCGGGGAGGACTACAGTATTCTGCTTTAAATCTAGTTTTCATTAAATTAGTTATGATACACCTCAATAAGTAATTAGTATCTCATTGATTGCCAGTCACATATATAAAACATATTTTGACATATGTAAAGATTTTGTGGGATAGTTGGGAAACACTGAGTTCTCCTAAAAATGAGTTTATACTACTTGATGCTGTAGAAAAGCATGGATTAAATTCAGAAACAATTGTGCATAACTATCCAGAATAGTCCGCAGTAGAATGGATACATAACATCACTCCTTTCTAGAGAATTATGCTGTATAATTTGATAATGTAAGAAGGTTTAACTCCAGCCCATGCTAAGGAGGTCTACTTTACTCTGTTGTGCTCCAGCTTTCAGATTTTTTCTTTCATGGGTTTTGGATTACATAGTTGTTGATGATGAATCATAGGAAAAATGAACAACTAAAGAGTCAATGCACCTTTTTAGAAAAGCAAAAAGAAATTAGGTACCACTTATGATTGTCATTTTTATTTACGTTAACATTCTTTCTCCCTTTCAAAGGCTGTTATTGAGAGCTAAAAAGTGCATGTAAGAATGATCAAATACAACAGAAGTGAGTGCTGAGTTTTATGGCAAGAAGAAGGCAGTTTTTTAATATGTGAAAACAGTGTTTCTGCAAACGATCAGCAATTCTGATTGTGGTGTTTGACATTCAGTGTTAATCCACCAGCTCTAAAGCTTATTAAAAATGGCAGTAGACACATTGGCAGCATAGAAGCCGGTCAAAAATTTTTGAAAACAATGAGAGCTTTAAGATCAGCCATGAAATTGTGGTTATTTTAGAAATCTGACTTTTTCATAGAATCCACAGGTATATAATCAAATAGCCGAGGAATAATACTCGCAATTGGAGACAATCCCAGCAGTACATTTCAAAGATCCCAAGTCGGTGGGGGGGGGGGGGGGCGGGGAAAGAACCTTCATTTGTTGTTTTTGCCTTTGTTCTTTTCTTCATCTGGATGTGTGGAGCTCCTCACCCCTACCCAATGGAATTAGCAATAGAATTAACGATAAAGAATAAATGTCAGCTTTTCCTCCTAAAAGAAGGAAACACATCAAAGAGACTGTGAAGACAGAAGACCTGCAGTCACTTTGTCATTTGTGAAGGTGTTTGCTGCAATTTTATTTAAGTGGGTGTATAAAGCCATGGGAGTTATTTATGTCTTAGCTTCTATGTCTCGATTTATCTAAGAGCCACTCCCAAACCCTAATTCCTTAATTATCCAAGTGCTCATGGGAAAATGAGGACTACTCGACGGTGTACAATTAGTTGAAGGTTTAAGGAGGGTCATCTAATTTGATGTGGCAATTGTCTTCTCCTACTTGCTAAATGAGTAAGACCTGAGGACCTCAGTCATCTTTCTCAGTCACAATCCCATGCTTTGCAGCATGTCTGACAAGAAAGTCATTTCACTACTGCCACTAATGGTGAGCTGTCTAGTAATACCTAAGCCTTCTGCTGAGAAAATAGGAACCATCCAAGGAAAAATTATTAAACTAAAACTGACAGTATCTTGTCACAAGCACCCATTAATGAACACCATGGAGGATTACATGCTTCCCATTCATTGTCTTTCTGTAATTTACTTCTGATTTCCCGAAGATTATGGAGAAGTGTTATATGAATATTTGTTGTAGCCACACATTTTGAGAAACACATAGGATTTTAAAATAAATGGGTGGACGTAACAAGAGAAATGCATTATAAAGTCACTTCCTTAGGGTGAACATTTCAACAAAATGCGTGCCATTGTAAATATGCTATCTTTTGTCTGCTGGTAGTGAGTTTCTTTGCATAGAAGGGCTTACAGATAAATACAGATAAATATTAATTCCTGGTTATCAATGTGATTCATTCTGATATCCATAATCTCTTATTTCAATTCCAAAGATTTTGTCAAGAGAAGTGTAAATCTCATCATCCAAATGTATGCAAAATATTAATACACTTTTTAAGCCAACAAAGATTTAGGGTATTCAAATGACAGTTTACATTGTGTCCTTCACACATATGTACAATGATGTTTATACATTTATATAAACTTCTTAAACCTGTGCAAAGTTGTGTAGCTACTTACAGCTGCAGTTGGTTTTCTGAGCAATTTTGAAGACTCCTTTTTGCACATATAGAATTTTTCTTGATACAAAAGAATAATAGAGGTATTCATTTATAAAAGCAAAAATAAGTTCTACCAGCTGTGGAGGCTGAAACCCAACAAAATGTGCATACTGTGTTTGTGGCTTTACATAAAGTATTATAATAATTATTTACCATCTTTTTTATATTTCCCCCCTCCCCCCAAAAAAGGGTAGAGATAATATATTATTTTTTAAAAATTGACCTAGGGTGTAAGTAGTGTATCATTACTTTCTTAATCAGGTGCAGCATAAGATACCTAAGTTTCATGGCCCTTGATTAACTACTGGATATTCTTTGAAGCGTTAGTACCTCAAAGATTTTTACTGCTTGGCATCCCTGCCAGAAAGATAGCTCAACTCATTTAAATTGGGAAGAATGATGGTATGGACAAAAGGTTGAAGATGTAAATTTGAGAAATATCTTGAAGACCTTGACTGTGAGTCCAGGAAATTTAACCTTTACTTTATTCTCTAGGTAGGAAGGTAATGGTTGGGAGGGAGCACAAAGATTTAGTTAGCCAGATGCTTGTTTGAATTCTGGCTTTACTATTAGTTGAGCTCAACAGTCTGCAGTCCTCTCATCTGTAAAATGCGGGCAGTACTTATCTCTTAGATTATGATGATGAGGAGGATAAATGATATAAGGTAATATAAAATAAGCTTTGCAAACTGCTTGGAACTTATGAAAAACTTGATAAATGACAGCTATCACTAATGAGAAGCCATGAGAGGATTCTGAGCATGGGAGTGATGTGATTACACCTGTAATTTAGGAAGATCACTGACAATAGCATGTAGTATAGAGTAAAGGAAGGCTGAAGGAAGGTAGAACAGAACTGTAGAGGTTGCAATTATTTAAGCACATGTTATTGAGAGCCTGAAGTACGGTACAGAAGGACAAATAAATGACATTATAAAAAATAAGATTGGGCTTCCCTGGTAGTGCAGTGGTTAAGAATCCGCCTGCCAATGCAGGGGACACGGGTTCGAGCCCTGGTCCGGGAAGATCCCACATGCCGTGGAGCAACTAAGCCCGTGCACCACAACTACTGAGCCTGCGCTCTAGAGCTCGCGAGCCACAACTACTGGGCCCACGTGCCACAACTACTGAAGCCCGCACACCTACAGCCCGTGCTCTGCAACAAGAGAAACCACCACAATGAGAAGCCCACGCATCACAACGAAGAGTAGCCCCCGCTCCGCTTGCCGCAACTAGAGAAAGCCCTCACACAGCAACAAAGACCCAACACAGCGAAAAATAAATAAATAAATAAATAAATAAATAAATAAATAAATTTATATTGAAAAATAGGATTGATGGAGTGGGATAACTGATATGAGCATGAAGGAAAGGGCAAAGAAAAAGATTTCAAAATTGGAAACTAAGTGACTAGGAGGATGTTGACACAAATTGGGAAGCACAGTAAAATGATGAAGTAGGCCTTGGAGTTCCCACTGGGACATTCAGACCAGGATATCTGGCTGGGCCATTGAAAAAGAAGGGCAGTGGTACAGTGGAAAGGTTTATATATTTGAGAGGTGTCTGCACTGAAGTACAGATTGAAGCCAAGAAGTAAGATGAGTATTGTGATTCTGTAGGGGAAAAACAGAAAAAGTCCAAAATCAGAACTGAGAAATACCAGCATTTATGATAAAGTAAGAGAAGAATCAAATAAAGGTGAAAATCATGTCCTAAAAGCCAGTGAAGGTAAACTATGTTACATGCAATCAATGAAGTATTATTCAGCACTAAAAAAGAAATGAGCCATCAAGCCATGAAAAGACGTGGAGGAACGTTAAATGCATGTTACTAAGTGAAAAAAGGCAACCTGAAAAGGCTACATACTGTATGATTCCAACTATATGACATTTTGGAGAAGAAAACTGTAGAAATAATAAAAAGATAAGTGGTACTAGTGGTGAGGGGTGGGGAAGATGAATAGGCAGGGCACAGAGGATTTTTAGGGCTGTGAAAATACTCCGTATGCTATTATGATGGTGAATATATGTCATTACATATTTGTTCAAACCCATGGAACATATAACATCAAGAGTGATCCCTAAGGTAAACTATGGACTTTGGGTGATTATGTGTCAGTTCATCCTTGGTAAAAAATATACCATTTTGGTTAGTGATGTTGATAATGAGGGAGGTTATGCATGTGTGGGAGCAGGAGGTATATGGGACATCTCTGTAGCCCCCTCTTAATTTGGTTTTAAACATAAAACTTCTCTTAAAAGTTAATCTTATTTGTTAAAAAGTCAATGAAGCCATTGCAAAGGATTGAGGAATGAGTGGGGATTGAATAAAATGAAACAGGTGTAAAACACTGTTTCAAGAAGTTTTGTAGTGAATTGTAGTGAAGTCAAGAAATATTTATATTCTGAGGAGGTTTGAATTAATTTATTTTATTGGAAGGTTATACATTCAGTCTTATTAGATTAATTGTTTTGAAGTCTCTTTTGAATCAGGCTTCAATGATTTTCTTTGTCTTAGCTTCCTTTCTCCCTAATTTCTCAGACAACTTCCTAGACAAAAGTCAAGATAACTTTTGTATGATACAAGTATACACACGAGTTCTCGCTTTAATAAAGTATGATCTTCTCTAGTCAGTTGTTTCTCCCAATGACCCCCATGATTATTTCAAAATGTTTGCATTCCTCCTTCCTTCTCTTCATTCCCATCAGACAACCTACTTCAGTGAGAAAACACAGGCCATCAGAGATGCTGATTCTTTCAACTTTCCACCATCACATCTATAAACACATATGCCTGCGAGTCTCCTGGTTTTTCTTTTCCTCCTTTCACAATGGAGCTGGGTGACCCCTCCATCTACTGCGCTGGATTTCTCTCCTCCCTCCTTTTCAAGAACCTGTGCTACTAGTCATCTCCTTGCCTTACATACGGGCAGCCTCACATTGACTTCTTCATATCAGACATCAAACAGGCTCAGGTCTCAACCAAACACTTTTAAAGTTCTCCCTTTACTGCTTATGTTTCTCCAACTCCTTTTTTTAAAGAGGTTGTTAATTCCATAGCTTCATAAAGTTTGGCCAACTTTTCACATACAGTGCCACTCATTGCCTTCTGCCTTTGCAAGTTTCTTTGCTTGGAATGATTCCCTGCCTCTCAAATCCCCTGCCCCTCCCCAAGCTTCTTTATACTCATCTTTTCAGACTCAACTTAAATATCACTTCTTTGGAATAGTTTTTTTCTCAACCCTAGTTTAGGAGTTTTTCTTTATTATACCTACTACCCTTCTAGCTACTTCTCATGCTTCTTTCTTAAGAGATTATAAATTCCACATGGAAAGGATAATCCGTCTTGTTCATTCTTGTATAATGAATTCTGCATACAGCCTGGCATAGAGTAAGCATTCAGGAAATTTTGTTGAATATTCATCACATATGCTCATTAATAGATAGATTCCCTAGTACTTATAATGTAATTTATCAAAAGAATAGATTTGGATTCAATTGATTTTCACATTAATTGATTTTTATACATTGATTTTCGGAGTAAAGCAAGGAATATTTTCATGTGAAATCATATTTCCTACTAAGCACAATTATAATTTCAAATATGTTTTTACTGAAAAAGTGTTGACCTCAACATATGATATAACCATCCTTAACATTTCTGTATATACTTCAACAAGCATTATCTCTGCCATATGTATTTAATTTTTCAGTTTGTATATTTAATTCTCTTATACCACTAATAACTTAGTCAACCAGACACATAATACTTATATATACACATACTGAAGAATAGAACAGAATCATTTCACAATGCATAGGCATTTCCCATGATGTGATAACACGTTCACTTATGGCTTGAGAACCTTGCTGATCCTGCCTTAATGCAAAGATTTTTAGCAGAGCAGCCCAGCTAGAAGAGCCAAATGAAATGCTAGAAAAAAAGAGAGTAATGACAGAAAGGTACCTGAAGTGACAGCTTAAAGACTTGGGCCCTGATCCTAATATGGTCACTGATTAGCTGTGTGATCTTGGATAAGTCATCTGACTTCCTTGAATCTACTTCATTTGCAAAATTGAACTTTTAATTGAGGTAACTTTATGTCAAAAGTGTACAATGCCTTTGAGCCTACATTTCCTAAGCATTGTGAGGGAAGGTAGGCATAGTCCTTATTCACAAATAGCTTATCTTCTTCATATGGACCCAAGCCAAAACAGTCTATAATTAAACAAAACATGCTGTTGTACTTGACATGATTAAGTGCTTAATGAACAGAAAAGACCATCCATGCTATAGAGTTTAGAGAAAAGAACTTCTCATTAAACGGTAAGACTCTTCCCTGTCAATACAATAATATAAGATCAAGTATAGAGGATCTAATTATGTGCTTGTATGTAGAACCTACTCATGAATATTCATTGAGTAAATGAATGACAAACCAGGTGGATGAATCAATGAATTAAAATGTTTCAAATATTGATTACACCTGAAGAAATATCCCAAAGTGTTTCATACATATATGTGTATATGTATATGTGTGTGTATATATATATATATATAATTATACACACACATACATAATGTATATGTATTTGTGTCTGTGTGTGCATGGGTCTTTTTCATAAATGTAAAGGTAACATTTCACATAGGAGGAAAATGAATTTTTCAAGCAATATAGCTGACTTAATTTATTAACTACTTGAAAACATTAGAGTTTTTATATTATAGCCCATACCAAGATATGTTACAAATGATTTAAAGGTTCCATGATGCCATAAATGAAAGAAAATATATGTGAATATTTGTACTTAGTGGAGTGAGAATGCATGTTCTAAATTCTATCTAAAACCAAAGGTAGAAGCCATAAAGGAAAATACAGATAAACCTGACCATATTAAAATTTCAAGTTTACTTCATCAAAAACATTCATAAGAAATATGCAAATGACAAACTTGGGCCATTTTGCAATGGATTTGACAGAGCTAACAGTCTTAGTATAAAAAACCCTTTCAAATAAATAATAAGAAAGGTACTTGCAACCTAAAGATTTTTTAAGTGAAGGCTAAAGACATAAATTTTAAAATTTACAAGAAATAAAGAAGAGGAAAGCAATGGGTCAATAAACATGTGAAAAGCTGTTTTACTTCATTAGTTCTTAAAAATTCAAATAGAAACAAATGTTTTGTATTGACAAGGGTGTGAAGAAATGGTCATTCACTTTCCCTGCTGGTGGGAATATAATTGTGATCTTCCTGGCAAACAATTTAGAAATACCATAAGTATTAACAGATCTTCAAATGTGTTACCCACTGATCCAGCAATTCCATCGTTAGAAATTTAGCTTAAAGAAATAATCAGAAACGTAGGCAAAAATAAATGTGCAAATATGGTCACCTAGGATTTATTTATAATCAGGAAAAATGAGAAATAACTACATAAGCATTTTGGCTGGGGAAGATGAAAAAACTGTGCAGAAATTTTTATAATCTTTTCTTAAAAGCAACCTGTCAGGGTGCATCGAGAATTATATATATTTTTACATATTTATATTCTTTGACATATTGATTCATTTTCTAGGAATTTCCCCTAAGAAAATAATAGGAAACACAGATAAAGCCAAATTCATGAAGATATTCATTGCAACATTACAGCAATTTAGAATCCATTGTTGGCCTATGAGCACTGAGTAAGCAAATTGTAGAGTCCTAAAACAGAAGAGTATGCAGCCATTATTGATGTTATTTATAAAATGTTTTCAATATCTTGGAAATACGTGTATATCAGATGTTAAAGTGAGAAAAAGACTGTGTTTCTGGGTTCAAACCAGCACTCTGCCATGACCTACTATGACTTCTCTAAGCTTCCATTTTTTTAGTCCAGAAGACGGGGTCATATTGTGCATTCCTTACAGGGATGCTGTGAGGATTAAACAAAATAATGAATATAAAGTACTTAGCGCAAGACACATACCACGCAATAAAATTTTTTTTTTTTAAATGGGGCGCATGATTCCATAAAAGAATGGTTGTAACTCTCTGAGTATACAATGAAAATAATTCACTGTAGCAGTAATAGTGGTTATCTTGGAATGATGCAAGTATAAGTGATTTTTCTTCTATATATATTTCAGATTTTTCTACTTTCATAATTTTTAAAGTATATTGGTTTTGTGTTTTGTTTTGTTTCCAAATGGTAGAAAGCAGACAAAGGATTGTGAAAAGAAAGAGTAAGTCAGACAGGCAGCAGCAGCCGGTACCTGGGCCACCAGAGCAGAGCCGCTGTCAGCCGGCACCATCTGCTACGCGGTAGTCAGCGTCCTGGCCAGTGAGGTGTAGCCTGGTGGCCAGAGCAGTGGTTCTGCAGTTGTGGTGTGTATCTGAATCATCTGTGGAGCCTGAGGACAGCAGAGATGCCAGGGTCCCACCTCCAGATATTTTAATTTGGTAGGACTGAAGTGGTATCCAAGGGCTGGAATTTTTAATAGCTACTCCACCTGTGATTCTAACTCACACCAAAATTTGAGAACCCTTGGGCTAGAGCATGGTATTAATGAGGCCAAAGTTCCAGACTGCATCCTCAAGGGTCTTCCATAGGTAGCCGCTTGGTGTGCCTGCAGGCTGCATGCCCATTCACTGCCATATGTCTAACCGAGGCCGGGCCAGTTCGGGGCATGAATGGAAAAGAGCGCATTATCTCCACCCCTCTCTCCACTCCACCGCCCGCCCCCGCCCCGCCCCGCCCCTGCAGCTACACACACTGTGAAACAAATAACCCCAAACACATGTCCTATTATTGGTGAGTCAGTAATAGCACCTTTGCTAGACTGTAAGAGGACATGTAAATATATATATATATTTTTTTTTTTTTTTAAATTAATTTATTTTATTTATTTATTTTTGTCTGCGTTGGGTCTTCGTTGCTGCACCTGGCCTTTCTCTAGTTGCAGTGAGCGGGGGCTGCTCTTCGTTGCGGTGTGCGGGCTTCTCATTGCTGTGGCTTCTCTTGTTGCAGAGCACAGGCTCTAGGAGTGCGGGCTTCAGTAGTTGTGGCTGCTATATATGGCGGTTGATAAAGCTGAGACAAAGCAGGTGATCTGAAAAAGTAATCAGTTTAATGCCATTCATGTTTAAAGGTTAGGATGGTTTTGCTTTTTCAAGAGAATTACAGAGATTAGTGAGAGTTCACAATTGTTTAGTGTTCATTTGGAATCCTTCAGCATTTTCCTCATGTTTTTGTTAGTATCATTGATTTATCCACTGTTTTGTAACATTACCTTAAAACATAATGTGCTATGGGTCTGAGTTCATCTGAAGTTCAGGGTGTTCCAATATGTAAAACGACCTGACCTGATGGGACTCAGAAGTTTTTTCATCCAAAATAGTTTCAATCTTAGTGCACCCAATAAGTGAATTCTTTGCAACACTCAGCCATCTGATTTTTACTTGCCCTTTTGCAAAGTCCATTCATGTTTGCTTTTGAAAATAACTTTTAATTAAAGTCATCCCATGGATTTTACACTGTGTTCAGTTTTCAAAGTCAGAAAGCGGTTGTGTAATTACATTAGGGCTGGTTGGGACGTGCAGGACGAATTGTTTGTACTCCTGCCTTTTTAAAAATGGAGCCCAGTGGAGCGAGTTATGTCACTTTGATATTCCTGTAGATATTGCTCAACCTTGTTTCTTTTCTTCTGGTTCTTTTTAGACGTGATTATTTTAAGTTTTGTTACCTATACCTTTGGTCCGTTCTTTTTGTTCATTCGTTGTGGAAATATCCAACTTCACTTTGCTTCATATTCACAGATCCTCTTGCTTCTATGGTGGATTAAATAATCCAGTTTTTTTCCCTGGATTTGGAAGTATCAAATAGCCTTACTGTTTGTCACTAGTTTTCCTGTGCCATAATGAAGATGTATCTAGTGGCATTTGGCTTATGCAGTTGAATCCTGAAGGGCGCAATAGGTTTGTGGCATAAATGTGAAGAGAAAAGGCCTTGATATCTGTCCCATTTAGTTTCAGTTCCTTCTTCTTTGAATTACAGTTACGGGAACACTATATTTCTTCATCTTTAAAATGAAGACAATAATATGGATTTTGCAGGTTTGTTCTGTAAATTAGCAATAATGTTTATAAAGAACCAGGGATATAGCAGGCATTTAATAAATTATAGCTATTACAATGAATGCATATAGAAATATATGTATAAAGTAAATAAATGATGAAAAGCAGAAAAAGCTAGCTAATATACGAGATGACAGACTCGAGATTCAAAGTTGTTTCAACTAGTATAATATTTAACAAGTATAAAGATACAGTATCCAATTTAGGTTCCAAAACTGAGCTACTAGTTGCCTAATTCAATAGATATGTTAACATCTTTGTTTATACTTTACTGCAGTATTTGTCCCTGATTACCCAGGTTCTATCGTCAACCTTTTGAACTTTCCATTTTATTATAGTTTTCCATGATTCACTGGTGAACACCAGACTCACATATTCTATTACCAAGCATCACCCAGTAATCCTATACAAATTTTGACAAGAGAACTCATTGAGTTTGCCTAAATCTTCCTTCAATTAATTGCCTGGCTTGATGAATGGTATATTACCATTTACACAGGCACCCAAACCAGAATCTAGACTCTTCAAGTCTCCTTACTGCCACCACCACTCACTCAGCAAACCAAGTCCTATGATTTTTATGTTAATTCTTCTTATATGGCATGACTATTTATTCCTAATCATCCCCCAGCCTCTTCCATAGTTAGTGCCTGTCATAATTCCTGCCTGGATTTCAATAGCTACTTCACTGGACTCCCTGCCTCACTACCCTGGCTCCCTGCCAAACTGCCCTCAAACCTTCTGTCAAAGTTGAGTGTATCACAGATTTTGAGTTAGATACACCTATATTTAAGTTCCACTTCCATCTCTTATGGGAAAATTATTTAACTCATTTTATGTGGCTGTAAAATAAGGATAATAATATGCATACCATGTTTGTTGAGAACATTACATTTGAAAGTGTATGTCATAGAAAGGAACCTTAATAATTGCATTTACTGGGCTTCCCTGGTGGCGCAGTGGTTGAGAATCTGCCTGCTAATGCAGAGGACACGGGTTCGAGCCCTGGTCTGGGAAGATCCCACATGCCGCGGAGCAACTAGGCCCGTGAGCCACAACTACTGAGCCTGTGCGTCTGGAGCCTGTGCTCCGCAACGAGAGAGGCCACGATGGTGAGAGGCCCGCGCACCGCGATGAAGAGCTGCCCCCGCTTGCCACAACTAGAGAAAGCCCTCGCACAGAAACGAAGACCCAACACAGCCAAAAAAAATAAAATTAATTAATTAATTAATTTAAAAAAATAATAATAATAATTGCATTTACTGCTATTATCTTTCCCTGCAAATTTGTCTACGTCACATCTCTCCCTAAAACCCCTTAATGATGCCCAATAACTTTTTTTTTTTAATTTATTTTAATTTTTGGCTGTATTGGGTCTTCGTTTCTGCGCGAGGGCTTTCTCTAGTTGCGGCGAGCGGGGGCCACTCTTCATCGCGGTGCGCGGGCCTCTCACCATCGCGGCCTCTCTTGTTGCGGAGCACAGGCTCCAGACACGCAGGCTCAGTAGTTGTGGCTCACGGGCCTAGTTGCTCCGCGGCATGTGGGATCTTCCCAGACCAGGGCTCGAACCCGTGTCCCCTGCATTGGCAGGCGGGTTCTCAACCACTGCACCACCAGGGAAGCCCCCAATAACTTTTAAAATAAAATTCAGTCTCATCTGCTTAGCTGACCAGTTCTCTCATGGCCTGGTCCCAACTCTAGATTCTTCTTTCATCATTGACCATTTTATGCCCTTCCCTCCGGACTGTTCTATTTCTAAGCTATTTCCTGGATCCATAGCAATCTCAGGTCTCTCACAGCTCTTTGTCCTTAAACACACCCCTCCTGTACTTAGAAGACACTCTCTTGCCTGGTGACTGTGTTCTCTCCCTTTAGAACTCACATATGACCTGACGTACAGAGATTTTCTTTGGCCTAATCGAGGTGACCAACCATTCTGGCTTGTCAAAGGTGGGCTTAGTTTACAACCGCTGTCTCCCTGTAATTATTATTAGCACCACCTTTCACACTCAGAGAATTGGATGATATATTATATGGTCACCCTACCTAAATTCCACTTGTTCCCAGGTCCAGCTAAGCATCCCCTATTTTCTGTTTCCATAGCATTCTGCATCCCCTTCTGCTTTAGATTTATCACAAAATAAATTTTTCATAAAATCTCATTGCTTTATAAAATCTCACTTACCTGTCTCCCACTGGACCATGAGGTCCTTGAGGGCATGAATTTCATCTCAATTTTTTTCACATTATTCATTCCTAGCACAGTGCCTAGAAAGCATAAAGAGTTGTATATTAATTACAGCAGCCTATCTTCCTAATTCCACTTAAATTACCTATGAAAAACTAAAAAGGGAAAGATGCTTCAGCAGCACATTGCAAAAATGAATGAGAATTCATTTGGGTCTCTATTGTGCCTGAAATACCAATGCGACAGATGTGGACCCCATAGAGAATTACCTTCATTACCATGTTGTCCTGCCTGCTTTGTTTTATACTGTAGATCCAGCTCCCACTTATCCATTCAGCTCTCTCTCTTGCATTTGCCCTCTGTCACCTGCCATCAAACTCTACATTAAGTCACAAAAGACATATAAATGCTAATTATTTTTTCCTTTTGCTTTCAATCACAGACCAGCCCTCCAAACTTCATTCCCTGTGTCCCACTGAGTAATTATAACAATAGCAGCTAGCATTTATTGCGAGCTTACTGTATGCTGGACCACTCTAAGCACATTTCATATATTAACTATATCATTTAATAGTGTGAGGAGTAAATAGTATCCTTTGTGCTACAGACTCATTCTGAATTGAGGCTTCCCTCAACTAGCCCTGAACTTCGTTTCCTGACACACATCTTTATTTGATCTTGCTGTGTCCATCTCTATCAGTGCTGGAAGTCAAGAATTGTCTTCCTGGTCTTCTTGTGTTGTGAACCAAACCATTTTACTCCTTGAAGGGCTCCTATGCTAACATCTTATCCAGGCCCTAGAAGACAAGTTTTAAGAAGAGTTGCTCCAGCATAAGCAACATAACAACCAAATGCAATAAGCACATTGTTTGGGACATGATGCAACAAACTAGCTTTAAAAGACAGTTTTGAATCACTAGGGGAAATTTGAATATGATCATGCAATATGAGATATTAAGGAATTATTGTTAATTTTGTTAGATGTGATAATGTCATTGTGTTTATGTGTTAGAAAAAGTTAGGGATGCATTCTGTGGATTTAAGAGTGAAATGAACTGATGTCTGTGGTATGCTCTAAAATATTCTAGCAAAAATTATAAAAATGAAAACAGAAAACATCAAACGGGGTTACTGATAATAGAAGAGGACACAGATGAACAGACTATTGACAATTGTTGAAGGTGGGTAATGGGTACAAAGTGGTTCACTATTCTATTCTTCTGCTTTAGCATATGTTTAAAAATCTCATATCAAACATTTAACAAATGGTGGTTCCTGGCAACCCCACTCTAGTTGTGCTGAATCAAGATCACTGGGAGTGGAGCCCTGGAATCTGCATTCTTAGAAAGCTCCCCAGTTGATTCTTCAGTGCCCTGAAATTTGAGAACCACTGGTTGAAATTTAAGACGGCAGGATCATTTCTCTAATATCTTTCTCTCCCCGGGACAACAGTTGCTGCTGCTCAAGATGTCCAAGCAAAACCTTAACTTCAAGGATGAAAATATCAACACATCAATCTCAAAGATGAATAGCAATAGCAGCAATTCTGCCACACAGAGCCAAGTTGTAAGGGTTCAGAAATAAAGCTGATCTATTTCATGAAATAGAGGACATGGTTTTAGAAATTACCTACTTTTTATTCTTAATGAAATAAAAGAGGACATTGTCTCTGCTGAGCAAAAGCAGGCCTGGGTAAGAAGAGCATGCTACGTAATGAAAATGACAATAACTGAAATAAAAATCTTATTTGAAAGTAGTAAAAAGCAGACTTGACATTGCAAATAATCAAATCAGCCATACCCAGAATACTGAAAAAATGAAATCACGGGTTTAAACAATGAGACAGAGTATAATGGGCAGAGAGCTCAGTCATGAAGATAAAACCTATAGACTCAACAAATGGATCAAAATTAATCATTAAAGATGTAATAATATGTATTTTAGAATTCTGGGACGAAAAAGACCCAAAAATAGCAGTTGAAAGAGTTTATCATGTTCCAGGTAACTTGGTAATCAGGGTAATGACAGAAACAGTTTCTTGTTATAATTTTTAAATTATAAAAAATTGTGCTGATGAATTTCATAAGTTTCAGAACAGAAAAGCTAGGTTCCTTCAACAGGAGTTAACATTACCTTTCTTCATAGTTCTCATCTGCACTTTCTTAGGCCTGAAGATGATGGAGCAACTCTAGTATTCCTGGGGGGAAATTATGAGATGTTCACGTAAGAACGCATCCTCATTTTAACCTTGACTAAGTCAGGATTCATCTTCCAATCAGTGTCCTACAGTTGCTGTTTAACAGGTGACAGTTGTGACATAGTTGTCTTTGCCTGCACATGCACAAACCTTGCTGGAATTCCTGTTGACACGACTAAACAAGGGTAGCCTCTTGATGTTTCAAAAGCAAACCATTTCAGGTCAATAGGAGGAAGGAATATGAGTCTCGATTCTTGTCTAAAAACTCTCTATTGGCATCTGCTAGTAATATCAAGAAAATATAAGCATCAAAACTTGCAAAATAGGTATTAGCAACTTGGGAGAAAAATCCTATAGATGGTAAAAGCACTTTATTAAGAGTGTTGCCTTGGGTTTATGGGTTCCAGGAGGTTCATTATACTATTTTCTCTATAATATGCATCTTGGAAAAATTTTGAAATTAAAAGTCTTTTAAAATTGGAAGAAGTGGAAGGAGCAGGAAGAGAGGGAAAGGAGATAATGCATTCCCAATGCTCCCTGATTGCTCAGATGATTTTGGGTAGAAAAGCGCAGTGGTTGAGAATCCACCTGCCAATGCAGGGGACACGGGTTTGACCCCTGGCCCAGGAAGATCCCACGTGCCGCAGAGCAACTAAACCCGTGCGCCACAACTGCTGAGCCGTGTGCCACAACTACTGAAGCCCACGTGCCTAGAGCCTGTGCTCCGCAGCAAGAGAAGCCACTGCAATGAGAAGCCCGCGCACCGCTACGAAGGGTAGCCCCTCCTCGCCGCAACTAGAGAAAACCCGCGCGCAGCAACGAAGACCCAACGCAGCCAAAGATAAATAAATAAAATAAATAAAAAATAAATAAATTTATAAATACTGAGAGATCACCTGAAATCTGGATTTTTTATAGTTTCTCTTGAAAAATTAGAGAATGTGGCAGAACTGGATCTAAATTCCTATGGGGAAACAATCAGCTGGAGCTGACTGGTGATTGCTCCCCTCACCCAGTGCCTGAGTTCCCCATCCCCCCAGACCCCACACTCATTCCTTTACACACAGTACACTTCATCGATTGACTCTGCCTGCCTGACTCTTATGATCTTTGAGTTTGTGACCTCGAATCTAGATGATTGTTGTAATTGAGACAGCTGTTTACTTGGAGACAATAAACCGTGACAACTGCAGACAACGCTTAAGATTTTTTTTTTAAGTTAGAAACAGCAGTTACATCTGTTTTGTGATATTTAGTCCTATTAAAAGCAATCCAGATCAAGCAAGTGCTCCATTTCTTCTTTTTAAATTTGGGAGTTTTATCTGTGTCTTAAAAATTAACAAATTTTACATTCTACTTTAATACCTGTTCTGTTAATACCCTGAACTAATTATTGGCGTACGTATTTTAAAAAGTGAAATAGCAATAAAAATACCACATTATGTTTAGATTTATTTTCATATTTACTCTGAGGTAGCAAGAACTCTTATTATCTATGAAAGTCTTAATATACCATTGTTTAAGTTGATATTAGTACTCACCACTAACAGCTTTCAGTGGTTGAGAGTGGTTCTATAGGGGACTAGACTTCATCCTGGGCAAAGAGCAAAAGAAACAAAAGTAGAGGAAGAACCAGGAACAGCCTCTCAGTTCCCATAGATTAGGGTTGCATTTTGGTAGGGAACATTCACCCCAAGTGGTCTCCTTCCTCTCCTGGTTGTCTCCAAACTCATTTGATGTGCACATCATCAGTAAAAGGTAGGGAACATGTACCCTCAATATATGTATATTCTTTTATGTAAAAATGGAATACATGTTTTGCACTAATACATTTTAAGCATTATAAAACATGTCAAAATAAGCAATTTGTAGCATGATGTAACACATGTGGAAATAGATGTTCCAATATTTTCTTCAACTCCCCTAACGGGCTACTTTGGCCCTCTTCTTAACTGTATCCACCCCAGTGTTTCCCAAAGTCTACTCTATGCAACAGCAGCTCAATGTCATTTTAATAACAAAGGATTTAATTGTCAAGTAAGTTTGGAAAATGCTAGGTTAAAATTAGGTAGGTTTCCTTGCCATGTGATTTCTCATCTTTAATACAGAATCACACTGTGAGTTCTTATGAGGGAGAGCGCCTATAGGGCTAACATTCCTTGAAGATCTCTTTGGGAAATCCTGCTCTATTCAAGTTTTCTAGAGATCATCTTTGCTTGCTGTTTGCCATCCCTTTCCATAGAGTCCCATATAATCACCAAAAGATCCTGGACACCAATTCTCAACCTCTGAATTCCAAACCTTTCATCTCACTGACTCTTTTCTTTCTTAAGACCGTGTCCTTCCTCCCCTTTGCACCAAGAACCTTGTGTCTTTTTTAATAAGCCCTGTTTGGGTCTTAGCCTCAGCTCTCTTCTTATCCATGCAACTGTTGTATCTTAGCTTTAGGTAAGACTTGCCTGCCTAGATCCACTCCAGTTTCTAGGATAAATCCTGGTCTTAGATAAAAGGGATTTAAAATAGATCTACTCCACAATTTGGAACTTGCCACAGATTCACTCTTCCTGCTTTGTCTTGATTATGTGTAGGAACACCTATTCTGATAAATTTTTTATTCCTAGGACCCAGTTCCCACTGTACTCCATTGATGATAATCCGGTGATTGCTAACCTGCCTGGCATCTGATCCTCTCAAGAACTTTAAACTCTTGCTATACAGAGAATATGTTTATCAGGGACTGAAACAAAGTAAAATATCAGTTAGGTTCTGTTCAGGAACTACTGTAGTGTACCAATATTTTGATCATAAAGAAACAACAACTTAGATTTGGTTCTGCCCACTTTCTGCCACTACTAGCCGTGCAATCTTGGCAGTTCACTTAAGTCCCAGTTTCCTCAGCTGCAACATTAGAATAGTAACAGTGATTTCCCCATAGGATTGGTTGGTTTGTTTGTTTGTTTTGAGAATCAAATAATTTAATTCATATATAAAGTATTTGGAATAGACTACTTAGAACAGTCCTGGCATAAAATAGATTCACAATAAATATTAACTTTTGTCATTATTGTTGTTGTTTTAAACAAATTAAAACATTAGGTATTTAGGTATTTTTCTGTAGCATTAGATATTGTTTCTGAAGAAAGTTGGGCCTTTTTTGTAATTCAATAAAAATCAAATGTTTGTGTTTCATTTGGGGTTCTAAAACTGCACATTTTGTTTCTGGTTTTAATATTTCTTAAGTTGCTCAATACTGATTATTCTTAATATATGTCAAAATAGTACAGTAGAAAAGTAGTGTCAACCCACTTTGGTCTTAAGAGTTCAGATCCCTGTAATTATCCTGTCCATTTGTTTTTGTTTACTACCTTTTATATGGTGTCAACATACCAGACTGTACAGAGGTGGTCCCTCTTGGTGGAAAAGCTTCTTTTCGACAGCAACGCCACAAATACTCACAATCATATTCATCACTTCTTTAGGTTAGCCTGGTGTTTGTTTTGTTTCGTTTGATATTTCTTGTACTACAATAGTAAAATATGATTTGGCCATCAGATGTTAATAAATTACTGCATTTAAAGTTTGGCAAAATTTATTTTAAATCTTGGGCTGTCCACCATTCAATAAGTAGTATAAATATTTTCCCTCACCCTGTAGGCTCATGAGCCATCAAATACTGTACTAAAACAATACTGATCCTGCAGCAAGATAAAAAGAAGGCTAGCAATAAGGACAATGTGATTTTACACTTTAATATCTAATATTAGATCCAAAGTCCAATATAAAATAATCTAATATTTAAAATTCAATATCTTCTGACTTCCCAGTTCTGAAATCATTTGAGTAGACCAGTGCAATCCATTCAAGACAAGTAGATTTTCTGCTGATATGGCCCTGAACTAATATTGAGGAAGATCTGCAATTGCCTAAAATCAGTCCTTATATTGGCTTCTGTAAGTGAGAGTTAACCACAGCAGATTAATGAAATTAGAAGATGAGAAATAAAGGAGACATTTATTCAATAATTTTAGTCATAGAGCATCCTGGCTACTAACTAAAAAGATTTAGCCAATAAATAAGAGAGTTTTTTTGCACTGGGAATACATCCTGTGTTTGCAAAATTATAATGTAGATACTAGCAACTTAGTCCCACACTTAACCTTCTTTCATGAGTATGTTTATCTTTTCCCTTCCCACTACATTTATTTGCACTTTGTCATCAAAATGGATCTGTCTTAAAAGTGCATTGCTTGATCCTTTTTCCCATTTAAACTATTATCCCATTTTCCTTGCTTTCATTTCCAGACCTTTCCAATGCATGCTTTGAAGCCCTGCCCTCCCCTTTTTTTAATCTTTCCACCATGCTCTAGTAAAATAGCTTCTGCCTCAGCACTCTATTATAACAAGTTTCCAAGGTCATTGACAACCACTTTCAAGACAAATCAAAAGATTTTTCTTATTCCTTATCTTCTCCCAAATATCTGGCACTATTGATCATATACTCTTTTTTTTTTTCAGTACTGGTCTTTTGAAATATTTTTTTTTTATCTAGGATAGGAATTGCCTTTTCATTTTCCTGGAGGTCAGGTTAAATTTTTATGTCTCTCCTCTACATACATTCAAATATTTAGACTGCCCTAATTGTATATATATACTCAAATGCGGGTTATAAGGTGCCAATAAAATCAGCTCTAAGTAAATGATGTGTTCACACTTATAACCAAATACATGGACTCTTCCTTCTTCTAGGGGAGTTGATTAATTCCTACATGGTTGGTCCAGAAGAGGTTCCTCCAGAAAGAGTAACTCCATCCCCTACCCCTAAACTCTGGAATAATTTATTAATACTGGGGTTGAGGAATTTCTAATTACCTTTCTGGAGGCACTTAAATGCATCCTTGTTGCAGTTTGATTTTTGACCATCCAGTTCATATTCTTTTCATGTAATTTTAAAAGAACTTTTTGGTCCTTGTGGCTGTTCTCCTTTTGGCCTTCCCAACAATGAAAAACACAAATCTCAGACAATTCTTCAAAGACTCCTTATTACTCTATTTCTCATCTTAGGCTTCATTTTCACCAGCTGGTCAGGCTATGTTTTCCATGCCTTCTGTACTCATGTTGCCCGAAGCAAGCACATCAAGGACTTCAAGTGCCTATGGGCATCGATGGCAAATGTTATTTCAGTCTAGGCTACAAGAAGTAGAAGGACCATCATGAAAGTTCACTTGCCAGAGAGTTGTTTCCTTAATCATATCTGGTTGATTGTTTAAACTAGTATTGTCTAATAGAAATATAAGGTGTCCATATAAGTAATTTTAAATTTAACAAAGGGAAAAAGAAACAGGTTAAAATAATTTTAGTATGTTCTATCTCCCTAGAATATCCAAAATATTATCATTTCAACATGTATCAGTATAAAGTTATTAATGAGGTATTTACATTCTTTTCTTTTTGTACCAAGTCTTTGAAATCCAATGTGTGATTTATACTTACATCACACTCATTTCTAACTAGCTACATTTCAAGCGCTTAACAACCACATGTGGCTTGTGGCTACCATACTGGAAAACATAGGTGTGAACTGTTAAAAGGAAAAGAGAATGGAAGTGGAGGAAAATGAATCTATGTTGCCAACTATATTTCAGTTTCTGTGTTGTGTGTTTTTTTCTTTTTTTAAGGTATTAGCTACTTTAATACTTACCTGAGAGTGAGATGTAGTCTCTGTTCTATACTCGAGCAAACAAAGGCCCAGAAAAGTTAGATAATTTCTCCAAGTTCATTTTGCTCATAAATTCAAGAGTATGAATTCAGTCTCAGGTATGATCTCTTCCCATCTGGATTTTAATTACACTGAATTCTGAGTTGGCTGGCAGGGTAGGAGGACTGTGGGTTTTTTTCTTTTTTCCTAGATTGGCCATATCTACTCTAATAGGTTTGATCCTGAGAGATAGATAAGGTATTCAGTAAGACCCATCTGGGGATGTTTTTATATTTGTCCTGGGACCTTGTATAGTTACAACATAAATAATAGGAATAGTGTTTTTACATTTGGATTCTCAGGAGATTGACTGGTTCTATGTATTCTATGAAGAGATTAACTCCATTTTATTAGTCCACTTTGAAGAACTGAATACTAAACTATTTGGTGGCAACACTTGACTCTGAAAAGAAGGCTTTTATGAGAGGACAAGTTGGAAAGGTCATAGTTAGGAACAACGATGATAGTGAAGACAGTGATGATGATAATAGTAATTGCTGATATTTACTGAGGTCTTACTATGTGCCAGGCACCATGCTAAACTTTTTTATACATATGGTCATTTATTCCTCACAAAAACGCTATGAAAATGTACTGTTATTAATCCTATTACATAGACAAGAAAACGGAGTCATAAAGAATTCACATGGGGTTGGGATGTGAATTCTGAGAAAAACGGTTCTGTGCTCTTCTTCACTACAGGAGAGGCTGATACTCCTTGATAGAAAAACTATTTGTTTCAACTGTCTGTGCTTGAAAATAATGATTCCATCTTTGTCCAACACTAACACCCCCATGCATCACTAGTTTGCACCTCACAAGGCTTATCTTTAACTTATTCTTAACCTGCTCCTATTTTTACTGGTTTCTGTTTACCTTCTAATACTTAGCCCTGTTCGCTTTTCCATTTGCATTTTTACCACTTAATTTGTAGTTGGCCTTCCACTTTCTTGTGACTGCTTGGGGAAGGGTAACATACCTTATTCATTCCTTGGGTTGCTGTTCCCAGCTCTAGTCTCTTGTTGAAAATATGGTTGGGTCCACTTAGCTCCATAAGAATATTCACAGCTCCTTGCACTGGCTCCTGAGTATTCTGTTTTGCCCTCTAGGCTCTTGGGACTTTATTTTTTAAACTAGAATAATATGTAAGGAGGATATTTGGAGAAAACAGAAAGACTAGCTAGATTTGTAATGAAATAGGAAGGCAGTAACTAAAAGAAGATAAAGAGAGGAATGGCGAGAAACTGAGAGAGATAAGGAAGCCTATGCAGGCCAAGTTTGAGACCAAGTTAATGGGAGCTTGGAATGAAGTAGGAAAGATTTGGAAATCAGTAATTATGACATGTGAGATATTTAGAGAGAAATGAGGATGGAGAACTTTAGAATGTTTTGTTGAACATTATGAATTAAATCTCTATGGCATTTTCTTGATTTTCAGTAACATTAGATATCAAACTAACATTTTGCAAATGGAACTCTGCTGGGATAGGCAGTAATAGAGGGTCAATCTTATACTAGTTGCAGACAGATACCTTATTACCAACATTTTCATTCTCTTCCAGGCATTAAACCTTGGTGTCACCAATGATTCTTTCTATTCCTTTTTTCTCCACTTCCAATCAAATTCCTGCAGAATCTTGCATCACCGTTTTCTTCACTTTAGTGCAGTTCCTTGTTCTCACACCTAGTTAATTAAAGCTACCTCCTAGCTTACCTCCCTACGTCCAGTCTATTCTCCCTTTCATTATATCCTGCACTGTAGTTATCATGACATTCCACTATTTCTAAGGATGTCTCAGTTCCTGTTCTAGACGTCGGTGGAAATAGACTCACCTAACTCTAGGCCAGTTTTGAATCCTTTCTGGCTTCACAATAAGACCTCTTGATTTGGAAGTGAAGTATGAACTAATGTTTGAGATTCAGGCAGTGTCTCTCTAAATAATGAGAAAAGTCTTCTTTGCCTGCTGTTCTAGAAGCAATCATGCAGCATATAGAGAGTTGAGGACATTAGAAGATGTAGAGTTGCTTCCTCAATTTTTGAGAATTTTCATATTGTGTTAAACAGAAAAGCTAATTACAGAAACAACTTGCTTTATATTCATCTGTTTGATCATCATTTATTGACTGTCTACTGTGTGCCAGGAATTATGCAGGATACAGAGATGAATAAGATATGTCCAGGATTATTTGCATGTCCACTTCTAGAATTCTGACTGAACCTTACTTTTTGATTCTTCTTCATGACTTGAACAAGATTACTCTTAACATTAAGATTGCTCTTAATATTGGACTCAACTTGATCCTTTTGTTTTCTCAAGAAAGGAATCTGGAAAACCAGTGAAGAAAGCTGTGTATGAGATACCTGCTATAAAAACCACAAACGACTTTCTGTTTTTCCAGTTAATCAAACCCAAACACTTCTACCCGGCTTTCAGTGCTCTCTAAAATCAATTTCACGTGGTACATTCAAACTTATCTTCCACTACCTTACAGCTCATGCCTTGGCCTATCAAACATTAGGTTCATTTTCGTCTTTACAGATACTTAACTTGAATAGGTTCCATGACATATCTGAACCTTAATTTCTTCATCTGTAAAATTAGAATAATACTTGCCTCATAGAGAATTGTTAGGATTAAATGAGATGACAAATATAAAGCCCCTCTCACAATTCCTAACCATAAAAGGTGTTCGGGGATCATTGATCCCTTCTCCATTCCAAAAAGAGAAGGTCTTCTTCACCTATGCAAACCTGAGACATCTTTGAAAGCCAGCACTCTGCCTCCTCTAAATCCTTCATAATGACTTTATAACTTTTATACCTTTCTTTAACAATAAATTTTTGCACATATTTTCTGAAAACTAGACAATTCATTTTTATTTAACCTACCCAAATAAAAGCCCTCTATAATAAAATGTTTTATTTTCGAAATGATACATCTTTCCAATTTTGTCTTGCTGCTACATTATAGCTGATAAGGAAGAATCAACCTTATTATAAGCTAATCTATAACATCTAACATAATGCTTGGCACATGAGAAATGCTTAATAATTTTTGTCATTTAACTTGTTTTGGTTGCTGATAGTGGCTCTGGTAAACTAACAGCCACTCCAGCCTTACAAATAAATGAAGATTATGTTTATTGTTGGTAATACACCAAGAGAGTTATGTATCTGTTGATGTGAATAAAATACATTCACATTATAATGAAATAGTGGTTATTATAAATGTAATAAATATTGATATATCAATTTAGTTCATAGATATAATTATGGTATGAACCATGTATATATATGGTATGAACTTGGGCAAGAAAACTGGATTTAGAGAAAATGTATTTCAAGGTTGGAAATGCTGAGAATAGAGCATCTTAGTGGAAAAAAAGAAAATGAAAAGAAGGAATAGGAAGGAAGAAAGAAGAGTTGTTTTAGTTTAGCGAGCCCTAAAATATACTACCTGTGTCCCAGACAGTGGCAAGACCAGGTTTTAAGAGCCTAGAGCCTATGCAGTTCTGGAACCCTCTTTTAAAAAGAGAAATGCAAAAAATGTAAACACAAAATTAGGTACGAGGCCTGAGAAGCAGCTTGTGTAATTGAGTGGCTCTGAGGTATAAGCTTCATTAGTTTCTTAAGAATCAACCTCTGGGCCCAGGTAGAATTTTCAGGATCTCTGTAATTAGGACAGCCGTTTAAGCAGTAACACAATAAACAAAGACCACTTCCCTCTTTTCCAGCAAAATATGTGCACTGTCTTTTTGTCCACCAGTTTCCACCTTACACATTTTACATTCTTTCAAGGATTTGCATTACTGAGGCACTTCCATGCCTGTTTTGTTTTAAATTACAACCACCTCACTTGCTGCTTCTTCCTTCCTAATTTTATTTAGTTCTCCATAATTGTCCAAGAATAAATAAAACTCTTGGTATTTAGCTACTCCTGTAAACTCAGAAGGCTGCTGTGGGTTGGATAAGTAAGACAAGATGGGATAAGGAAGAGAGATCTTCAGCTCTAAAGCCACTAGGAGAAATACTGCTGTGACTGATGGAGAAAAATGAAGATCAAATGAACACCAGGAAAGGACTGGGACATAATTGCAGCTCATGCCATTTGTCTTTGTCCTCCAGCCTCACCAGAAGTCCCAGTAACTATATCAATCACACACACAGGCATACTGCACTTGGAGTTGGACTCTTTGTTTTTTGTTTGGTTTTATTCTTTTTTTACACAGTGTATTACATCAAACAAATTCCATCTACGACTTAGGGAGCTAGGAAGTTCTTTAAGCTTGGTTATCTGTTTGATCCCAAATCACCAACCTATGGGCAAATCCCTCCCATCTTATTCCATACTTTACTTAATTTATCCTGTTTCCTCCCTGGCTTCCTGTTTTTCTGCTTTCCTTATTTCCTTTAGATCCATAAACTTCTATTGCACATTTATTATGTACCAATTCTTCTCATAGAACTCTAGTGGAGGAGACATAAAAATAAACAATTGGAATTAATATGATGAATCATATGATAATGCATATGGTCCCCTGTATATACACATATACTCATAGATTGGTACAATTGACTCAAGAGGTGTGAATATGAGTGAGTAAAAAAATAAAAAATACAGAGGCCAAATCTTGAAGGATCTTACAAGCTATGCTAAGGAATTTGCATTGTATTCCTGAAGGTAATGGGAAGTCTGTTAAAGAGCTTTAAGAGGCGGCGTGATACAGTTAGGTTTGGATTTTAGAAAGGTTACTGTAGCAGCTATGTAGAGAATAGATTATAAGAGGACAATATAATATGAAGAGAGAGCATTTAAGAAGCTATTACATGGTTCTGAAGAACCTAGGGGCAGGGCAGGAATAAAGACGCAGACGTAGAGAATGGACTTCAGGACACGGGAAGGGGGAAAGGTAAGCTGGGAAGAAGTGAAAGAGTGGCATTGACATATATACACTACCAAATGTAAAATAGGTACCTAGTGGGAAGCAGCCGCATAGCACAGGGAGATCAGCTTGGTGCTTTGTGTCCACCTAGAGGAGTGTGATAGGGAGGGTGGGAGGGAGATGCAAGAGGGAGGAGATATGGGGTTATATATATACGTATAGATGATTCACTTTGTTATACAGCAGAAACTAACACACCATTGTAAAGCAATTATACTCTAATAAAGATGTTAAAAAAATAAAGAAGCTATTACAGTAATTCAGGAGAAGAATATTTTTTAAATATTTAAAATATTAAAAAAAACTAAGGACAGTATTGGCAGTGTGAACAAAGCTGTGGTGATGAGTTGCATGTAGAGAACTTGGCTGGTGAACAGATTGAAGAAAAAAATATATAAAATCATTCCCACGTTTCCCACTTGGGGAATAGAAGAATTTGGTGTCATTCTCAGAGTCAAGGAATACAGGGGGAGGAGCAGGTTTAATGCTAGCTACTAATTATTGAGCACTCATTGCCTGCCAAGGAGATGCTAAACGCTTAACATGCATTATGTAATTTTATCTCAGATAAACATCATGGAGTACATATTATTATATGAATTTAAAGAAGGAGAAATCAAGCCTCAAAAAAGTCAAGTAGCTTGTCCAAAATTACATAATAGTTAAATGGTAGAGCTGGAATTCAAACCTAGGCAGATCTAACCCAGATCTGCCTTGGCTCTTAATAAATAATACACCAGTGTTTATCAAAGTGTGGTCTAGAGGGGATCTGCAACCCAATATATTGAAACAGAATTCCTGATGAGCAGGGACTGCACTCACCAGGTATTTCTTATACAAGTTAAAATTTATATGCCATTGCATACATAGTATATATTATGACTCAGTGGAAGGAGAATGACAACTTCACTTTTTAAAAAAAATAAAAATAGAACTACCATATGACCCAACAATCCCACTACTGGGCATATACCCAGAGAAAACCATAATTCAAAAAGACACAGGCACCCCAATGTTCATTGCAGCACTATTTACAATAGCCAGGACACAGAAGCAACCTAAATGTCCATCAACAGAGGAATGGATAAAGAAGATGTGGTACGTATATACAATGGAATATTACTCAGCCATAAAAAGGAACAAAATTGGGTCTTTTGTAGAGACATGGATGGACCTAGAGACTGTCATACAGAGTGAAGTAAGTCAGAAAAACAAATATCATATATTAACGTATATATGTGGAATCTGAAAAAATTTGTAGAGACGATCTTACTTACAAAGCAGAAATAGAGACACAGATGTAGAGAACAAATGTATAGATACCAAGGGGAAAGTGGGTAGGATGAATTGGGAGATTGGGATTGACATATATACACTATTGATACTATGTATAAAATAGATAACTAATGAGAACCTACTGTATATAGCTCAAGGAACTCTATTCAATGCTCTGTAGTAACCTAAATGAGAAGGAAATTCAAAAAAGAGGGGGTATATGTATATGTATAGCTGATTCACTTTGCTGTACAATATAAACTAACACAATATTGTAAAGCAACTATATGCCAATAAAAAATAACACTAATAAAATAATAGGATAATAACTCTACTACAAGATTGCATTAATTTGAATATTAAAAACATTATATTTAAAGTCTGAAAAAAAATAAAACATGGAGATTTTAGTGTATGAAGAATACTACCTGGATTACCATAGGGGTGGAGAGCAGCAAATATTTTCAGACTGGGATTTGATACTGGGATAGTTTAATTCACAATTCTCAGCCTTGATAAGGCTAGTCGTGCTGCAACCACTGCAGGGCAGTTTGGATGAAATATCATATGCAGGAAGGGTGGTGGAGTAGAATAAATTATCACCCAGCTGAGCCCCCCAGACTCCTCCTCCTTCATACTCTTGTTCAGTGGGCTTTGACACCTACATCCAAATCTGTTCCAAGCTTGAAATGTCTCTGTATCTTTTCCTAAAAACACTTGCACATTTATTTTTGCATCTTACTCCATAAAATTCTGTTTTTAGTATAAAAATATGTTTAATTATGTACCGAGGGGTGAAACTCCAGGAAGTTGTATAAGGTTGTTAGTGGCACTGTTTACCCTCAAGGACACCTGATGCTCTTTCTAAGAGCATGAGTAACCAATCTGAGAAACATGTGATTGTTGCTTGTTTAGGTCTAAACTTCTCTACTAAATTGTAAATATTTTATCATATGATTTCTGTGTTTTTCACAATACTTTAAAAATAGCAATGGTACCCAGTAAACAGCTAATGAACTTGGAAGAGAGACACTTGAAAGAAATAAGGAGTATGAGAAATCAGAATAGACACACCAAAACCCAATCACATTTGAGTGTCACATTGGGAAGATACCTTCCTGCCTCTCGTGATTAAGTGATCACTTCAACAGAGGATGCTTTGGTCTTCCTACTCTCTTAAAGTTGGTGGTTTTCAGAAGGTGGACTTCAAGCAGATCTTGGACTTACTTTCTCATGTGAGAGAAAAAGGAAGCAAGTTTTGAGAATCAAATCTGATCTTTCAGGATTCAAAATGCTCAAACTAATTCTCACAATGCATGATGGCATCAGGGTGCAGAACATTCCTACCTTCGTGGTATTTTATTCACCTTGTTTCTTTCAAATTACTTTAACTTAGACTGCTGACAGCTTGCTTCAGCTTTGTGTTAAGTGTCTGTGTTCTGGTCTATTTTGAGACTATCTAAGGCAAAATACTGTACCAAAGATTTTTAAGTAATGTTTATTAAGAAAATAAATTTGTAAAAGCAGTTGCCCTACCAATTACAATAGTGTCAGCTTACTACAGTGTTTTCTGTAGATATTCACTTTTGAACCCACTTGATTCTATGAATATTTATTTTTTCTTCAGTACATACAAAGTAATGATTTAGATTGCTATATAGGAATCCATTTTTGTGGCTTGTGGCTTGAGACTTTTATTGGCTCCTTCTTAGAAACTTGGTCTTCTTGACCTCTGCAGCCTTCACCAGTTTGAGAATCCTAACCATAATTCTCTGTGGGGATTTACACCGGTGTCTATTATGGCTCGAAATCTGTGATACGGCTTCTAGCATTCTTGTTGTAGAAAAGTTAAGCCCTCCCGTCTTTATTCTTGAGTTAAAAAGTCCACACACGGTTCGTGTTGTCAGCAAGCAGATGGAAACAGGCAACAGCTTTGGTCAGGCCTTAAGCCTGTGTCTATGGCAGGGAGGAATCTTTGTGATGGGCAAGGGGTTCCATTAGAAAATGGAGTAGTAGGTTTTTAACTTCAGAGTCACAAAAACAAAATTCTGTATTTTCTGTCATTCTTAGAGTGGCCGTATTTCCCAAACTAAAAGTTGGGATTCATGCTCTGACAAATACATAGGTACTTTTGTAACGCCAGTTTCAGAATATTTTAGTTGGGTCAGTCCCATAATATTCAGGCTGTGTTGTTACCATGTATATGCCCTACCTTGGGACCCAACATGCCAATCAATAGGGCAGGTTACAAAGTGAGATTTCAGTGCCATTTGAAGAGATTGCTGCCCTTTGTTTCCAAAGATACAATGCACAACTGGAAACGCACTGCTTTATGGGCCTTTCTCATCTGAGGATATATAGAGTCTATCCCCATAGCTGTGGGCATCAAGGCTTGTCAGTATTGGTGGCACTGATATTTATCTTTCAGATTTCTAGGAAAGATACCCACTATCTTGGATTGTTCTTACCTCTGGGTCTGATTTCTCTCTGTTCTCCCTTATGTCAGTAACAAAGCTGTAAGGCCTGAAGAGGGCACCTCAGCATGACTAATTAAACATCAGCTCCCATACTCAGAGTAGTCTGAGTTTCATCTGAAAATTCATAAAGGATGGGCCTTTCCCCTTTATTAGAGCCAAGAAAAAATCTAGAAGTTCCAAGACCAAGAAGTTCCAAGAAAGGACTGGGAGTGGGGGTCCCTCCAACCAAAAATTACCCCTCTGATATAAAGAGGTCAATCACCAGCCTCCCAGAAACTGTCCTGCTTGGTTGGCTCCCAATGAGCTGTATTTAAAGAGGAGAAGAAGCCATCTCCTGAAGGCGATAGCCCAGCCTAGCAGCTGAAGCATGTTGCTCATGGTCTGTCTGTCTGAGAGGTGAGCAGGGGACTGTGCTACTGGTTTCTTCATCCTTCGAAAGCCTTGCACTGGCAAAGCCATAGTGATGTCCATTTCAAAGTCACAGTGGGAACAGGTCTGGAGTGCTATCTCAGAATGCAGTTTCTGCTCCCCTTGCCTTTGTGTCTTTTTTTTTTTTTTTTTTTCCTTACTGTCCCTTACCAATAAAACAAGCAAGGATGAGCCAGATGCAAATGGTTGGAAGGCAGCTCTGTCTCAGTGTTTTTCACAATCTATGTAAGTGTTAACTCAAATGCTTCTCACAGCCACTTGTAAGTTACATGCCTGCTTGGCATGTAACTTACAAGTTTGTAACAGATCTCCCATGAGAATTCCCTATAGTTCCAACTGTCATTACCAATATTTTGCCAATAGGTAAAGCTTGGAAAAGCAAGTTCACAATGGTAGGAACCACAAGTATTACACTGTATACTGCTTATATAGGATTTTCTTTTTTAACTCTGAAGGATCTAGCAGATCTTAGGTGAAAGGATGTTCTTTTCATAGTGTCACTTACCAGAAGGAAAACACTTCTGTCCATAGAAACAGTACAAACATATCTAAAATTTTACTTATCCCTCTAAGTTCTGAAAGGACATTAAAGAAGAATAATAACATTGCACTTTGGCTACAAAGTGCTAATTAATAACTAACTTCAGTTCTCCCAGTGGTAAAATACTACATTATTTTTTAAATGAAATTAAACATCACAATCTTCTTCTAATTGTTATAGAAATATTTAGCAGCAATATCTGTTTAATTATTTAGGCATCTCTTAATGGTATAAATATTATCAGCACAGTCATAAATATTTTCTGCTTTGTCCATAGACAATCAGCTAAGGATCTGTTGCTTGTAGGACTTAAATTAAGATCTATTTAAGGCTGCCTGCTGGCCACAAAATAATGCTTACATTTGCTAATGCCTGAGTCTGTTAGATTTAGCAACAAGAAGTGTTCTTTGCTTTCACAAGTAGGAGGAAGTTATTTTTCTTATATAAATTTTATTGTTGCTGGTATTAGAGAGATTTAGGGTGTGGTTGAAGTAGTTGAAATTCTAATTAATCTAATCCCTTTAACAGCAATTGTTTTCATATTGATAATTCTCTGTAACAACAGTGCTGTACTACAGATCACACCCGTATGAAATATTTACACTAAATATTTTAGCATATAATCTCACCTCCAGCTTTCTCTTTCCAGAATGGTAAGATTTTCAGCTTTGGCTTTCTTATTTTCCTCTTTTTTTCTCTTTCACCCAGCATGCAGGGTTTCTTCTTAGGGAACCAGAATGATTTTCTTTTTCCTCTGCTAATTTTCTCTCAATGTCATTATCTCTCAGTAAGTTATGTTAATGGCCATCAAATCATTAATCTCCTAAAAGAGCACGGATGCTATGAAATAAGAATAGTTCAATTTCTTGTTTGTTTGTTTGGGTTTTGGTATCTACAGTCATTTGGTGTGGATTTTCATTTGAAATGATTTGTTTACTCATCAATTTCAATAAATTGTTATGCTGCTGAAATTATCACTAGGAGTAGAGTCAGATGAAGGACGAAACTGTCATTTTGGTCAACCTCTGATTATCTCCTGTGTAAACTGGGAATTGTTCTTAATCTGCTCAAATGTCATATTCTAGAGGCGAGACTTTCTCTGACCTCCCAATATAAAATTGCAGTCAGTATCCTTTCTCCAACAGCATTCTCCCCTTTAATTGCCTTTATTTTTCTGTATAGCAGTTATCATCATGTAACATTATAAAGCATTATACATCTGGGTTTTTTAGTGCATCTCTCCCCAACTAAGACGGAAGCTCTGCTAAAAGCAAGGATTTGGATTTTTCTACTGTTGTATCCTGAGAGCCAAGACAAGTGCCTTAAATATAATAATACAGTAGGCAGTCAATAAATAATTATTGAATACATGAAGCTTAAACTACCAGATCAGTGCAAAGAAACAAAATTTTCCCCTTTTCCTGGCATGCATTTTGATGGCTGACAACTTGATGTAGGTGTAAGCATTTATCCTGGTCTGGCTATCTTCTCAGCCCAAGTGGAAGGGTGTCCCGCTCCAGAACAAAAGCAGACAGTGCTGGATGTGGCTATGTCTTCATTAAACAACTAAAACTTCGGGTTGTGCCCCGTTGTTTGGCATCCATCTACATGTTTACAACTTTAAGAGTAATACAAAGCAGAGAATCTCGAAGGATGCTCTCCAGGAATCTATACTTATGTGGTATATAAATAGGGGTTACTAAAACAAAAAGGGGATCCGTGGTCAAATAAGTTTCTGAAACTAGGTAATATATGAAGCTAAGGAAGGTTCTTAACGTCAAGGCATCTCAGAGGTATGATAATGCTCATTAGGGCTCTCCAAGGCAAGAAGACCTTAGGCTGTGTTTTCCAAACTCATTTGGTCATAGGCTCTTCTGTTCTACCAGTCAACTCTTGTTTCCAAGACTAGATTGCATCATAGGGAATTCCATTGACTTAGGAGTTGAATGGGCCAGGTCAGGTACAGGAAAAGTGGGTTCCGGCTCCACCCCTTACTCACTCTGTTATATGACCTTGGACAAGTTACTTAACACTTCTGTATGCCTCACTTTTCTCTTCCGTAAGGTAGGGATGAAAAGGATTACCCAGGATAATGTATGTAAAGTAAATGATCTATAAGTGCTAAATAAACGCTGGGTATTGTCAACACCTTTTATCAAATGTAGAAACGAGTGCTTTTTAAATAGATATCTTCAAGCATATTTTCTAAGACAGGTTTACTAGTATTGACCCACACCCAGAGTCAGCTAGCTGTGCCTCCTTTTTTGTCACAGACCCTGTCCGCATCTGAGGAGCTCTGTGTATCTAAGCAGAAATCAAAGAAATGCTGTATTTCAACAAGACTTAATACAAATGTCTGATAACTCACTTTGGTGTATCCCGCAGAGTTGATTTCCTGTGTTTCAATACCCTTGACCTCAGATGAAGATGCTTTTGTCAGGAGAAAGGTGGTAGCATCCAAGTTAATGATTGTGCAGATGGCTACCTGCTGACAGAGTTTGAAGTGACCATATTTTTTCCAGTAAATTTCAAATGAAGGTGTGATTTGTGTAAATCTGACCCCTTCCAGTAAAATGTGCATTTCCATATATTTAGAATTTATAAATCCTGACAGATTCCACAATATTTATAGCCCTCCATAAAAAGCCTTTGCCAGTTTGCAGAGCTCTGCATTTGGCTCTCTGGTATGCTTAAGAGAGTTTAAATAATAATAAATTTGGTGATTTATTCCACCTGGAACAGAAACTTATTTTGCCCCCATTGGCTCACTATGAGGGGGATACTATAAATAGTGCCACAGATGCTGGGATCAGGAATAGGGAATTGAAATTCAAGAGAGAACAGAAACATTTCCATTATCACTGATGCCTTGAATATATTTTTAAAACATTTCTGGTCCTCAAATAAAGTACCTTCTCTCCTTTCTCCTACCCCATCTCAATTACACTCAGACCCCCAAACCTGTTGCCAGCTTTAGGATTCAGTTGCATTAATGGAAAAGAGAGAGTGAAAGTATTAGCTGACTAGGCAGGAGAAAGTTGCCTCTAGGGAGGCCAAAGCAAGTCTCCAATGTTCGTCTTACATTTCACAGGAGTCAGCTGGTAACTGAGCATTAATGTCTAAAGTGTAAATTCATTATTTGAGATCCAGCTCATGCATCCTGCAGATATGATGAAAAGGTCTCAGTTCATGAAAAGGAAAAAAGAAAAAATCTAGTTGTACTTACAAGAGAAAGCCTAAGGACAATGTCAGAGGATCGATTCTTTCACCCATTCATGCTTATAATTACCCAGTACAGGGTAATAGAGAAATACCTGAATAGTTGACTCCAAATGATACCATTTTTTAAAACACAAAATAAACCAAACTTGGGGAGCCAATTGTTTGCCATAGAATCAGTCTACCAATGAAACCTGAGAGCAGCCATTTAGTTTCACATAAGTGGTGTTATAACTTGTGATATATGACAAGGAGACTTATTTTCAGCTTCTTGTTAGAGTGGACTGTGAAGGAATTAGCCTTTGTGTGAGGGAAATAATAATAATGGCTAACATCCACGGAGAGCTGACTGTGGGCCGGCACAGAGTAATACATCAAATGGCTGTGACTGTTTGCAAAAATCTTCTAATTAAGTACTGGATTTTCCTGTCCTGATAAGTTGGAGCACACCCCCGCCCAAAGTCTTTCCTGAGCGATCCCCTTGCCTCTAGCTAATAGGATGGCAGATGTTGGGACCAAGCCCCAGAGCCTGTAGTGTACCACATTTTAATGATTTGTGGTGAACAAAGTAAATGCTTTAAAAGCAAGCTTTATGAAGCAGGGACCCAGTTAAGTATGATGGATTTGAGGTGAAGCAAAAAGAAGCTGGATGTCGTATGGGGGTATTGTTTCCCAAACAGGACACAGGTATCTACGGTTCATTGCTAATTCTAAAGCTTTACTTGAAAAATGACTTCTTAAAAAATTGTGCTCTTGAGGAATGTCCTTGAGGCATGGAGGAATTTCCTTGCTTTTCTATAGCATCTTTCTAAGAGGATGCGGAGGTATTGAGCTGTTAGACAGTTGTTCAGTGTCTTTGTGCTTCTGAGATCACATTATGGGTCTAACACATATGGGATAAATAAACTGTTTTCATTTCTTAAAGACTATGGAAGGAAATAAGACAAGAAAATTACCATATTGCCTCTTTTTTTTTTTTTTTTTAAGCTATTAAAGAGGAGAATCCAGTTAAGGCAAATAAAAATGATTACTGCAAGCAGGTTGTTGTTGGTTTTTTTCTTTTTCTCCTAGCCTCCCACTCAGCAACAGCAATATGGCAAGACTTGTGTCACACCAGTGTTTTGATGCACCCTCTTTTGTTCTTCTTCCATAGGGCAACCCCTACATGTGCAATAATGAGTGTGATGCAAGTACCCCGGAGCTGGCACATCCACCTGAGCTGATGTTTGATTTTGAAGGAAGACATCCCTCTACATTTTGGCAGTCTGCTACTTGGAAAGAGTATCCCAAGCCTCTCCAGGTTAACATCACTCTGTCTTGGAGCAAAACTATTGAGCTCACAGACAACATAGTTATTACCTTTGAATCGGGGCGTCCAGACCAAATGATCCTGGAGAAATCTCTTGATTATGGACGAACATGGCAGCCCTATCAGTATTATGCCACAGACTGCTTAGATGCTTTTCACATGGATCCTAAATCCGTGAAGGATTTATCACAGCATACGGTCTTAGAAATCATTTGCACCGAAGAGTACTCCACAGGGTATATGACAAATAGCAAAATAATCCACTTTGAAATCAAAGATAGGTTCGCGTTTTTTGCCGGACCTTGGCTACGCAATATGGCGTCCCTCTACGGACAACTGGATACAACCAAGAAACTCAGAGATTTCTTCACTGTCACAGACCTGAGGATAAGGCTTTTGAGACCTGCCGTTGGGGAAATATTTGTAGATGAGCTACACTTGGCACGCTACTTTTACGCCATCTCAGACATAAAGGTTCACGGAAGGTAAGAAAACAACTGTCTGACTTGAATGAGAATGGGTGTGTCCAAAGAAAAGGCCAGTTTGCTGCTCCTGCAGCCGTAGAGTGACATTTGTCCCTTTCTACTGTAACATTTTCTCAGGAACGCCAGCCTAGAGGTAGGTTCTGAGGCGTTTGAGACCCTTCTAACTCAGCAGTAATTTGTGATCCCAGACTTGCTGTCACTGAACCTGAACCTGGCAGGATTTCTTAGAATTTAAACCAAAGGCCAAAAAAAAGCATCTTACTTGAGAACAAGGAAGTCCCTAGGTCAGGGCGTGGTTTAAGTCTTTAAGGTAACGAAGCCAGGGGAACAAAGCCAGCTGCTCTGTAAAAGGGACTGAAAAACAAGAAATACATCTTACTATTGTTTTTTTGTTTTTTGTTTTTTGTTATAATCTTGCTTTTTTTTTTTTTTAATCAGTTCAAGAGGAGTATTTTTTTTAATTAATTAATTTATTTATTTATGGCTGTGTTGGGTCTTCGTTTCTGTGCGAGGGCTTTCTCCAGTTGCGGCGAGCGGGGGCCACTCTTCATCGCGGTGCGCGGGCCTCTCACCATCGTGGCCTCTCTCGTTGCGGAGCACAGGCTCCATACACACAGGCTCAGTAGTTGTGGCTCACGGGCCCAGTTGCTCCGCGGCATGTGGGATCTTCCCAGACCAGGGCTCGAACCCGTGTCCCCTGCATTGGCAGGCAGATTCTCAACTACTGCACCACCAGGGAAGCCCCCTTACTATTGTTTTTGAATGCAAGAGAGAGTTTCAGCATGGTTCAACTCTCTGTTTATGTTTTGTTATATCGTACCAAAAAAGTTCCGGAAGTGAAAGTTATATCTCTTTACATTTATTAAATCATAACCGAAAGCATTTAGGAAATACACTGCATTTGTTAAAGAGGGGCAAGCTCTACTTTTCAGGTTTTGGATGTTATTATCTTAAAAGGATATGCTATCATTTAAAATATGAACCTGACTCAGGCTGCCTTCATTTTGTCAGTCAATTACGGATGCACCAGAGTTCAAATGCATTAATGCTCCCAGTCAGGCATATCTTTGTTTTGATAATATACCAGAGACACAATTGAGCAAGTTTCCAGGGAGTTTGAAGACATTTAAATGAAAAACTTGAATAATGAGAACCAGGACCACCAACACAGAGATTCTCAACCAGATTTTGAAGTGTGGTATGCTACCAGAATAGCCAACTGATGGGAGTTGAAGCATGAGATGATGAGTTGGGAAAACTAAAGGTAAGAGTGGAGTAGAGAGCACATTGGGAAAAAAAACAAGGAAATGTGAAGCAAAGCAATAATCGTTCTAAAAATGCCAAGAGAGCTTTCAATCAAAATATATGAGGATAAGAATATAAACAGTACATACATCATATAGGTTTAGTTAATCATAAAAGCTAAACAGATAAGTCCAGATTCATTGATTACTGGCTTCCAGTAATCCCTTAGGGCTGCCTAGTCCTCAGAGACTGGAGAAGTGTTGAGACTCCCTGGGCTTCAGAGAGTTGTCTCAAACCACCTTTAATAATAGTGCTGGTACACTTGTGCACTAGAATGAAGAAGTGGCCACTGCTGTTAAGTAAGAGCCAGAGTGGGCACGCAGAATGGGGTGGTGGACGTGACCTCGGTAAGGTGGCAAAGGTTTCAGAATTTTACCTTATGGAATCTGACTTACGGAGAATAGCAGGAACTGATGGCCGCCTACTCTCAGCTTTGTTCTGGCTTCATGTTTCTCATGGAAGAGTCAAGAATCTTGAGCTATGGAGCCTCTTTTAAAACTTTTAACCAAGGTTTGGTCAGGTTTGATGAAAATATCTTTAGAGCAAAATCATATTTCCGAGAGAAATATGCACTGGTTCAATATTGAGCTTGTGGGTTCTAGAGTTCATATACGACCAGGGCATGACACGAGAGCAGTGTGGAGCTATGACGTTAAATATGAGTTTGTGATTTATAATAAAATGTAGCTATTGTACTCATGAATATTTTAGCAAAAGATCAGTTTCCAGTATCTTATTCTTGGGAACATACAATATATAAAAACAGTTGATGTTGATATTATTATTATTATTATTATTATTATTATTTTAAGAAGCTCTGGTGGGCACTAAGGAGGCTTGGTTTCTTTTTTTTTTTAATTTTATTTATTTATTTTTGGCTGTGTTGGGTCTTCGTTTCTGTGCGAGGGCTTTCTCTAGTTGCGGCAAGTGGGGGCCACTCTTCACCGCGGTGCACGGGCCTCTCACTATCGTGGCCTCTCTTGTTGAGGAGCACAGGCTCCAGACGCGCAGGCTCAGTAATTGTGGCTCACGGGCCTAGTTGCTCCGCAGCATGTGGGATCCTCCCAGACCAGGGCTCGAACCGGTGTTCCCTGCATTGGCGGGCAGATTCTCAACCACTGCGCCACCAGGGAAGCCCTGATGTTGATATTATTAACAATAGCATACCACAACAAAGTAACAAGCATTCTGTTTATCTACAAGAATCAATGTCAAAATTAATAAGCTGAGATGTGAATTTGAATCCTAGTGTGATCTATATTGTTAGGTAGAATCATCTAGGTCAGCTTACTTACAGTTTGAGAAATCCTTAATCTAAGCCAAAATCCTTATAGCCCAACTTCCCCTAAAACTCTCATTTTTCACTTATAAAAAAGACAGTCTTGTGATGTTTTTGGCTGGAAAATAAACATTGTTTGGGCTTATTTCTGTTATTAGATATTCATTTTTGTTCCCTCTGATTATTTAAGAGAATGTAAAATACACTTTAAAGCTAAAAGCATTTTGGTGCATTCTGTATTGGAGTCGGACTTACTGTCACTTAAAGGTGCCATGTTAGAAATGTAGAATCCCACCAGATTTTTCATTTTTCTTTTATCCTTCATCCTAGTAGTATCCTTCAACTGCATTTCAATGGTTCTGAGGAGTTTGGAGGAGCCCTCCTCCCTTCTCTGGGGCTCACCTCCACTGTCTTTTCCTGTTCACCAGTCAACTGAAAGCTGGTGAGGAAGCAGCTGGGCAAAAGAGAAAGGTCCAATAGAGGTGAGCCCCTTCCATAAGGTTCCACTCTGTCACCTCCAAACTCTGTCCAAATTCCTCAGGGCAAAACTGATGCTGGCATGTACTGTGCTAGGTACCAGATGGCTGGGGTATTTTTAGTCTTAAGGGAGGGACTAAAGAAGCAAGGCCTGATGGCTCGGGCATATCTCCAGCTTCTAAGTTATATAAGGAAGATGGAGCCACTAAGGGAACTGTTGAGCTGTTGCCTGGTTCACAGCCCTTTCAGCAAAGAAGCTGATATACGCTTGAAAATTTCAGTTGGGTTAAAATCCTGAGTCGTCTTTTTCCTACATAGTAAATAATCTATAGGAGGATTGAACATTAATTGATGATCTCTAAAAGAAAGTACTAAAATTTCTTTTCAAGAATATCATAAATATAAACTTTCCAAAATATAACTGTCTTTGCTTCCCTCAACCCATGCCCTCTACCATCCTTGATGTGATTGCAATGTTTAACTTACTTTTACATGTCTATGTCTGATCATTATAATGATATTTTTCTACCTGTCACTCCACCACCACCCCCACCATGATGTGAGAATTGGCGTGAGTTATTTGGGGAAAGTGGGTAAATTTCCTTAGAATAGTGGACACATAATACTACAAGTTTTTTCACCTTGAAATATTAAGCTACGAAACAAAAACAATTGACTGTGAATTCCAATTTTCTACTTCCTGTGCACATGTGTATATGGCCTTTATGTTTTATACTGACTTGTATTATTTGGTATAAAAATGATGTTTTGATTGTTATTAAACTAATGTAGCATTTATGTTCTTTTTAGCATGTGACACATCTGATACCAATTTTATTGGTGACAACTGTAATCACATCATAAAAATTTTATGCCTCTTTTGCTACATACATATTTTGCTTCCATTTACTCACTCTTATTGTGTATTTATTAAGATAATGGAGGAAAAAGAGGACATATGGCCATTGGCAATCTCAGCAACTCCATGTTACTTACATTGTTCAATAAACCTAATAATCTTCATGGACTAATTCTGACTTATGGATGTCCTGCTTCAGTAAATCAGAGTGATTTTCTCTAGTGAATAATAGACGAGTGCAGTGTGCCAGTACCTTAATTAAAGAGTGGCTCTCTTAGTCTTGATCTCATTTTAATTTACAGGGTAATACTACAATAATATTACTAATGGAAGTTACATTAAAGGGCATCAAGTAGCATTAACTGTATTAAATTATGGTACTTATGTTAATTAACTGCTGAAGCAAGATGGTTCTAATGGCCAAAAAGGTCATCTAATGCATAAATAAAATCTACCTAGACGAGGGGTGAGAGGAGAAATGAAGAGTACATGTTTGTTCTGAACATCTTTTTATACAGACAGGGAGTTAAATGCACAGGGCTGTTAAATGTAGATAATGTCCAAAATGTTTTCTTAGTCACACAATTGGAAGTTTTGACTTTTAAGTGTTTTGTTTCTGTTTAAACTTTCCAGATTCAAATTAATTGAAAAGTAAACATTATATTTGTCAGATACATAGATTTTATAGAATATAAATTCAACATTATTGTTTCTTTGAAGTGAAGGGCTTCAAGGAAGTAATGCAATTTATTGAAATAATTGTTAAGTCTGAAAGACCAATGAACATTGGATAATATGCTCATTTATTTGTAAGATATACAGTCGGCAACGTATCAAGGTACTGGTTTCAGACATAAGATAACAGAAATTTTTTTCAACCTCAAAAGATTTAGGACAGAATTGTAAGAACTTTTCTCAGTGGTAGAAAACTGGAATGCACATCTCCATTACTTGCCTTGTTACACAATATTCCTAAACATAATTATCAATAATTTTTTCTCAGTAGTGTTTACTCATTTCTTGATCCCTGCAGGGCCTACCCAAACTCCCTATAGGCGGTTGGCTGTCAGTTACTATTTATAGAATTGACTTCGCCCTCGATGCCTCCATTTATCTTTAAGAAAAGAGCCAGGGAGCATTAGCACAGAAGCTCCACTTCCACACACTTTTGGGTGCTTTCTTTGCTTCACTGCTGCCCCAGCTCAGATACACAGCCTCCCTGCCTAATCCCAGGACCTGGGAAGGTCCAGGGACAGAAATATTCTCTTTGGGTATCAGAAGTGAGAAAGGTCCCCTATACTCTCACCCTCAGAAGGAATCAGATATATTTGTTTAAATGTCGCCGCCTTGGTATTTGCTCTAATTGGGACAAAGTGAGGTTGAAATTCACTTTCTTGAAGCAAGGCTTTCAAACAGTTAGTGCACAAACGTGTGATATTAGGTAAACAGGAACACCGGTGGAAGTTTAAAAGTAAAAAAGCAGTTGGGCATTCTTCAAATTTTCTCAAATAATTTGGAAAACACATGTAATATGGAAGTGCTCTGCCAATTATAAAAGACTTACATTTATTCTGTAATTTCTCTTAGTCTTTTTCCTAGCTGCAATTTGAGTAAATCCACCAAAATATTTACCCTTCGTCTCTCCTGTGAGAGGCGTCCTGCAGGGTGCTTTTGACACATTTGGCCTGTCATTTTTCCATTCTTCCCAATTAGTCCTAAATACTGAGGTTGGGCTTTACTGCTGCTTAACAGACTCTGCTGTTGTAACACCTTTCTTCTTTCTGTTACCAAAAAAGACTCTACCTCTGCCCTGGGACAGGTGCTGGGCTAGACAGTGGCTATATGGAGATGCAGGAGGCATAGTCAGTGCCTTCAAGGAACTGATATCCAGAAGGGGCCGAGACATGTAAACAAAAAATGATGACAGCTTGGGTTAAATGCTTTTACTGTGTGACTGTGTAAAGCGCCCTGGAAACAGAGCAGGAGATACTAACTTAATCTGGGAAGCCTCGCAGAAGCTTTGATGAGGATGGCATTTGCATGGTATCTTGAATTTGTGCCTTAGAATGCCAAGCAGCCAGTGCAGAATGGATATTCTAGGTTACAAATTATGCTTAAAAACAGCACAGCATGTTGAGGAGCTCCAAATAGTGAGGAATTGGTGGAGTGGACAAATCCTGGGAGATGCTCTTCCATCTTCTTTCTCCCTATGGACATTTAGTCTCTCCAAGAAGCCTTTAAGGATTCCTGCATCTTGGCCTCTGAGTTCCCAGTGTCATAGGAAATCTAAGATTATACGGGTTCTCATATAGCAACTAAATGTAGGTGAGAAACATTCTAAGGCAGTGGTGTTAGAGGATAATCCAGGGTGGCTGTATTAGCAAGGAAATACAGAGAGAGACAAGGAGAGCAGTAACATTGCTTAATTGTGGAGCAACCGTAACTCCAAGTCCTGATGCTCAAGTGGAGAGTCTGTAAAAGCTCTCCAAATTCCACAAAAGCAATCAGAGCATAAGGGTTTAATATTTGCTTGCAAAATCAATAGGACTTGGCAACCAATCAGATTTCAAAGAAGGAAAGACTTTAGTAGGGATCCAAGTGGGGAGTCCAGTAAAGGATTTGAAAATACTGCTCTGGTGTTCCAGAGAAAGGTTTGCATTAGAAATGTAGGTTTTAAAATTATCACCTTATATGTGATGGTTGAAGTTTAGGGAATGGATGACATTGATATGATAGGGTGTTTTCCCTTATAATTATAAATGACTATGATCATTTATAGAACAGTTACAGAACTCTGTGGAGTACTGTCATTTAAGAGGTAATTTTTGAAGGTAATTAAGAAAAACTCTGAGAAACAGAAGGAAATCAGAAAAGAGGGGAATGAGGTGATTCTAATAGCCCCTATTAATGTTTAAGTGGTAATCCTTTACATTTGTACAGCACTCAGGTTACAAGATTCTTGTCATACACCTTCTTTCCTTTAGTCCTTACAAGTAACTTGTGAGGCAGGTGCTATTTAACCCCATTTTACAGATGAGAAACTGAAGACCAGAGAAGTTCCATGACTTTTTTTTTTTTTATAACATCCTACACATAATAAAGTGACAAAATCAGGTTGCTAATTACAAACTTCATGTTTTCTCTTTATTATGCTCTTGTAGCCCCACTAACCTGAAGTGAGCTCAGTACATATAGCAGACTCAGAATATTCCCAAAAGACCCATCTTTAAATGGCAATAATGAACCAATAAGTCTTGTGGCTCTACCCTTCTTGGAATATTCTGGAAGGCACTTCTCCATGACTTTAGGCCCAGTACAGGTATCCCCATTTTGCTTTTACAAAAGACCTACATTAGTACCTGTTTTCACTAACCAAAAGGAATCTAAAGAGGGTTTTCACCTTTATTTAAAAAGGAGAAAAGCAAAAATAGTGTTCAGCGATTGTTCTGCAGCAAGCCCTGTTAGAGGCAGCGTACACCCTGAGCAGCCTGGTGAGAACGGCACCACCAGGTTCCTTCCCTGGGAACTACACGCAGCATCTCAGCATCAAGCCTGCATAGTTTGGAACTGTGTCTGTGAGCTTCTGTGCTCTTATCTCAACTTATTCTGTGCATCTGTTACCAAGATGTGCCCTAGGGTAACTGCTTCTTCGCTTTACGCCGTTTCAGCTTACGAAAGGTTTCATAGGAGCTCCCGACTTTCAGGTAGCGGAGGAAACCTGCATTTCATTATACCAGATTGCAGTGTGTTTATCTGAACTCTAACTTCTTACTTCATTTTTAGCAACTTTATAATGTGTGATTGGGCTAATTTTTCATATTGTGTTAGGTTTTAACAAAATTAAGATAGTTGCTCATTTTCTGAGGGGGAAAATAAATAGATGAACTTAATTTTTTCCCATATTTTTCCATAGACCTTTAATACCTGCAACTACTTCCACTTAACGGGCATCATCAAACACTAAAACAAGCCACAAACATTAATGGATAAACTTGGAAATGGCCAACTACCTTAGTTTATTTTAAGAAAGTTTATCCTTCAGTTGAGAGCAATCAAATTTTCCTTTTAACTTCCATATATTAGTTCACATTCTCTCTTCTGGAACTATAGTGAATGTGTGCTACCTCTTTCATACAATAAAATTTCATAAATTTGCAGTCAAGGATTCTATCCCTCCAAGTCTTCTTTTTTTTTCCAAGTTAAATTTAACCATTCTATCAACCAAAAATTTTCATTTTAATTTCTTCTTCTTTTTGAAGGAAAATGAAATTCAATAAATAAGAGCATTCAGATGAAAAGCTTAGTAACCATAATTAAAAATAAAAAACAACATAGAGCATTGCTACTTAACTCCAGTGAAAATGCTTTAAATAAAGATTTATGGTGTGAACCCATGTTAAGAGGACAACAGAGTGCCATTCTGATTTGGGGCATATTTTTTAAATCCTTGAGGATTTCTTGAATTATAAAGAGAATATATGCATAAGCAGCTCATTTTCCTCTGAGGTTTATACCGTTATAAGGAGAGAAAGTATCTAATAATTTCTCCAGTTAAATTATGAACTTCATTAGTGTGCAGAAAAACAACCCAGTTTAGGAACTTGTCTCTTTATCCTTAACTCCCCAGTGCCAGAGATTTTTTTTAAACTAATGGGTCATTAAAGGAAAGATGTCTCCTTTTAAGAAACATAAGGATATTTAGGCAAAATACCACATAATAAAAAAGTGAGATAATTTTCTCCCTCACTTAATTTATCATTTTTAGAGGAAGTTATGTTCTGGCTACATCTGTATGCCCAAACAATGGGAAATAGGGATACACTCAGCTTTTCCATCCACCTTCAGGACCCAAGTTCTTTATTCTAATTCAGTGGTTGTCATCTTTGGAAGGTCTTCTTGTTTTTTTGCCCCTAGGTTCAAAGGTATTTCCTGACACATTAGGAGTTCATGGCCATTGGTCGATATTTAATGTAAGAGTTTTTGTGGATCTATGTGATCAGCGGTTCAGTAGAGACACTCTTTCCATTCATTCTCCAAATACAAGAACAAAAGTGTTAAGGTCCTGGCTTTTATCATAGTAATTTGATTGTGTGGATAGATATATTGATTTCATAACAATATAAGTATATACTCCAATTCATTAAGCCACATTTAGAATAATAAATGTTAGTGTAACCATAATTAACTGCACTGCATATAAATTCATGATTGCTAGTTCTGCCACCTTTTTATAGGTAAGAAAACTGTATCTAAACAAGATCAACAATCAGTGGCAAAGAGGAGATGGAATTTTGTTTTGCTTTTTTATTTTTATAAAAAATTTTTTTTTACAATTTTAAAGGTTACTTTCCATTGACAGTTATTAAAAAAATATTGGTATATTCCCCATGTTGTACAATACACCCTTGAGCCTATCTTACACCCAATAGTTTATACCTCCCACTCCCCCACCCCTATATTGCCCTTACCCCCCACTGGTAACCACTAGTTTGTTCTCTATATCTGTGAGTCTGCTTCTTTTCTGTTTTATTCACTAGATTGTTGTATTTTTTAGATTCCACATGTAAGTGATATCATACAGTATTTGTCTTTCTCCATCTGACTTCACTTAGCGTAATGCTCTCCAAATCCATCCATGTTGCTGCAAATGGCAAAATTTCATTCTTTTTTATGACTTAGTAGTATTCAATTGTATGTATATACCATACCTTCTTTATCCATTCATCTGTGGATGGACACTTAGGTTGCTTTCATATCTTGGCAATTGTAAATAATGCTGCTATGAACATTGGAGTACATGTATCTTTTCAAATTAGTGTTTTTGGGTTTTTTTAGATATTTACTTAGGAGTGGGATTGCTGGGTCATAAGGTAGTTCTATTTTTAGTTTTTTGAGAAACCTCGATACTGTTTTCCACAGTGACTGCACCAATTTACACTCCCACCAGCAGTATACAAGTGTTCTCTTTTCCCCACATCCTTGCCAACATTTGTTATTTGTGTTCTTTTTAATGATAGCCATTCTAACAGGTGTGAGGTGATATCTCATTGTGGTCTTGATTTACATTCCCCTGATGATTAGCAATGCTGAACATCTTTTCATGTGCCTGTTGGCCATCTACCTTTCCTGTTTGGAAAAATGTCTATTCAGTTCTGTTTGTTTTTTTGATGTTGAGTTGTATAAGCAGTTTATATATGTCAGATATTAATTCCTCTTGGTCATATCATTTGCAGATGTTTTCTCCTGTTCAGTAGTTTGTCTTTTCATTTTGTCGATGGTTTTCTTTGCTGTGCAAAAGCCTTTAAGTTTAATTAGGTCCCATTTGTTGTTGTTGTTGTTTCTCTTATTTTCTTTACTTTAGGAGAAGGATCCAAAAAGTTATTGCTGTGATTTATGTCGAAGAGTGTTCTGCCTATGTTTTCCTCTAGGAGTTTTATAGTATCCAGGCTTACATTTAGGTCTTTAATCCATTTGAGTTTATTTTTGTATATAGTGTTAGAGAATGCCTAGAGACAAATGAAAACAAAAACATGGTGATCCAAAGCCTATGGGATGCATCAAAAGCAGTTCTAAGAGGGGAGCTTATAGCAATACAAGCTTACTTCAGGAAACAAGATATCAAATAAAGAACCTAACCTTACACCTAAAGGAACTAGAGAAAGAAGAACAAACAAAACCTAAAGTTAGTAGAAGGAAAGAAATCATAAAAATCAAAGCAGAAATAAGTGAAATAGAGACTAAAAAAACAATAGAAAAGATCAACGTAACTAAAAGCTGGTTCTTTGAAAAGATAAACCTTTAGGCAGACTCATTGAGAAAAAAAAAGGGAGAAGGCCCAAACCAATAAAATCTTAAATGAAAAAGGAGAAGTTACAACTGACACCATAGAAATACAAAGGATCATAAGAGACTACTATGAACAACTATAGGCCAAAAAATGGACAACCTAAAAGAAGTGGACAGATTCTTGGAAAGGTACAATCTCCCAAGACTGAACCAGGAAAAAATAGAAAATATGAACAAATCCATTGCCAGTAATGTAATTGAATCAGTAATTTAAAAATTCCCAACAAACAAAAGTCCAGGACCAGATGGCTTCATAGGTGAATTCTACCAAACTCTTTAGAGAAGAGTTAACACCTAACCATCTGAAACTATTCCAAAAAATTGCACAAGAAGGAACACTTCTGAACTCATTCTTTGAGGCCACCATCACCCTGATACCAAAATCAGACAAAGATACTACAAAAAAAGAAAATTATAGGCCAATATCACAGATGAGCATAGGTGCAAAAATCCTCAACAAAATACTAGCAAGCCAAACCCAACAATACATTAAGGATCATACACCATGATCAAGTGGGATTTATTCCAGGCAGGATTGCCAGGATTTTTCAATATCCATAAATCAATCAGTGTGATATACTATATTAACAAATTGAAGAATAAAAACCATATGATCTTCTCAATAGATGCAGAAAAAGCTGTTGCTAAAATTCAACATCCATTTGTGATAAATACTCTCCAGAAAGTGGGCATAGAGGGAACCTACCTCAATGTAATAAAGGTCATATATGATAAACCCAGAGCTAACATCATACTCAATGATGAAAAGCTGAAAACATTTCCTCTGTGATCTGGAACAAGGCAAGGATGCCCACTCTCACCACTTTTATTCAACATAGTTTTGGAAGTCCTATCCACAGCAATTAGAGTAGAAAAAGAAATGAAAGTAATCCAAATTGGAAAGGAAGAAGTAAAATTGTCACTGTTTGCAGATGACATGATACTATACATAGAAAATCCTAAAAATTCCACCAGAAAACCGCTAGAACTCATCAATGAATTTGGTAAAGCTGAAGGATACGAAATTAATATACAGAAATCTGTTGCATTTCTATACACTAAAAATGAAATATCAGAAATAGAAATTAAAGAAACAGTCCCATTTACCATTGCATCAAAAATTATAAGATACCTAGGAATAAACCTACCTAAGGAGGCAAAAGACCTGTACTCCAAAAACTATAAGATGCTGATGAAAGAAATTGAAGACAACACAAACAGATGGAAAAATATACCATGTTCTTGGATTGGAAGAATCAGTATTGTTGAAGTGACCATACTACCCAAGGCAATCTACAGATTCAATGCAATCCCTCTCAAAATACCAATGGCATTTTTCACAGAAAAATTTGAAATTACTTATGTTTTGGCAAATGAGTTCATTTCTGAACCTCCACTTGAAAAAAATTGGAAGAATGAATGGCCTAGGTTTAAAATGTGTGATGTAAGTGTCTCACAAATATCATTGGTCCAAAGATCCCAATCCAGAATATTATGTAATTGGGATAGCGACTGTGTCAGCTCTTTCTTGATTTGTGACTGGTGCCTAAGACAACTGATAATGTGCTAGGAATGTATTGAGAGGACAGAGGACAAAACATTAGGATCTCAAAATCATTTTTTGTCTTATTTTAGAAGGAAACATTGGCTAGGAGTCAAGAGGTTCTAGCTCTAGCTGTGCTAATAACTCTGTGACCTCAGAGCAAGTCCCAACCAGTATAAGCAGAATCTCCTCATCTTCAAAATGGGAGTGTTATACTTGATTTGTGTTTCTCAGAATTACTCTTCAAATAAAGGCTGTAATGGTCAAAGACTTTGGAAATGTTGTTTGCAATATTTTCTTCTAGGAGAATCACAATATATATTAGCATATTAAAGGCCCTGAGATGTCCTACAGTAAAGGAATGTTTCCATTTTATTTAACCAGAGCCTCCCAAACTTACTTAGTCAAAAAGAAACCCTCTATTAGTACCCCAAAGAATTAGTGTTAACGGAACTCAAGTAGGGTGACAAGGTCTCTTCAATCTCCAGTATCGTTGGACTCTTCATATGATATAAGGCAATAAATGAAAACATAGTGTGTGTGTTTGAACTATTTTCAGTGCTAAGAACAGCAAAGGTATTTGATATTTCACAGCAAGGTCTAATTTTAGCTATCATCCTTTGATATCATTGCTACGTTAAGAGAAAAAATGAGACTATCTTAGTGAAAGGCTAGCTTTGATGGGGAGTACCTTTGTTTTTTTACTGTTGCTCTTATTTTTTGAACATTGGAGAGTACTGTGTATCTTTAAGAATTATAGGAAATTCACTATTCTATTGGAATAGATAGGGATATTTTTGTTTTGTTTTTAAGCTAGAGAAATTGTGATGGAAGAGTCAGCAAAGATGTAAAAAAATGAAATGCCAAGTGGTACAATCTGGTGCATTTTAGAGATAAATAGAGATGCTGGAGGATTTCTCTTCCTCTCAGATGTAGCTCCTCAAACTCTAATTACAGCAATAAACTAAAATCATGTGTATAAAGGAAAATAAGATTAACTAATACTTAATGTATTATTTTTACTTTCTTTCCTTTGCTCTGGAAGATATTCTTGAAACCACAGGCTGATTTTAGTTAAATGTGGGTCTCCTTCCTTCTACTCCTGAGGAGTGTTAGTGAATAACAAATGAAAGCCCAGTAAAACTAAAATAGTATACAGCTAAGGGATATCACCTTGTCTAGGAATTGTGTGGCTGCCCTGGCTGCTTTTACTCATTTGTTCCTGCTAGAGTATCAGGGAAGCAAAGCTGTTACAACATATTGGTGACATACATGTGTACTTATAGATCCTCCAGTGCTACTTAGGTCAGGGAACAGATGGGGGTAGGGTGGACGAAGAGATGATGGGATGGGGGAGTCTAAGAGGTCAGCAGTTTGGCAAGTTGGGAGGAGACAGCCTCATGAACTCCTGTATTGGAATTAAATAGACAGTGTGTATGCCAAACAGAGAGTCATAGCACTGCAAAATCATTTCTTTTAGAACTGAAAAAAAAACATGAAAATAATGTAACTCCCTCTTTTTCAGATGTGAAACAAAATGGTTAAATGAATTAACCAAGGATGATATTGTTGAATAACCAAAATTTAGATCCAGATAGAACTTGAGTTTTACTCACTGATCTGCCCTCAGTGCCTATAACTGGGCCTGGCACATAGTAGGCACTCAGTAAATACTTAGTGAGGGAATGAGTGAATGGGTGTGGAATACCCTTTTGAGCATCAAGCAAACCAACCATTCTAAGAATCTGTACTCTTCCCATTAAGCATCCTGTGGCCATCTTTGTGTATTCCTTACATAAAACTGCAAGGGAATTGGGGCTAAGCACAATATTTTTGGTAATGCCACTTTATCCAATATACTAAAATTGCAAAGCATCAATCTTCAACCAATTGTCCAAAGTTAGAGAATAAAACTTATCTACCTCAGATATCAGAGTAATGTATGTATTCAGGATAATATCACCCTACATATTTTCTTCTATTATTTGTCTGATTGGTGTCTTTAAGACCAGAAAGACTCTTTTTTTTTTTAAAACATCTTTATTGAAGTATAATTGCTTCACAATGGTGTGTTAGTTTCTGCTTTATAACAAAGTGAATCAGCTACACATATACACACGTTCCCATATCTCCTCCCTCCTGCCTCTCCCTCCCTCCCACCCTCCCCATCCCACCCCCACAGGCAGTCACAAAACACCGAGCTGATCTCCAGGTGCTGTGCAGCTGCTTCCCACTAGCTATCTATTTTACATTTGGTAGTGTATATATGTCCATGACACTCTCTCACCCTGTCACATCTCACCCCTCCCCCTCCCCATATCCTCAAGTCCATTCTTTAGTAGAAGACCAGAAAGACTCTTGGTTCCTTTTCTGGTTGAGGACAAGTCTGTGAAAATAATTGGACTCTTCTGCCCAATAAATATTTAGTAAAATCACCATATGTCCCAAAGTTGCCTTCAATTGATATTTGTCGCCTGGGTTCAATAACCAAGGAGTTTAAAAATGTATAAAAACCATCTTACAATTTGTAAATGAGGTCTTTAAATATTATTAAGGTCAGGGTTGGGGTTGCAGAGAATTTGAGCTGAGAAGACATGGAAACAGGCCGTGACCTTTTGTGAACATACATCTTTATTAAAATAATTCAAGTTAATTATACACTCTTAAGTAGCAAAATAAGATTAAAATTATTAATAGTAAATGGCTGATTATGAGAACAAAGGAGAGAGAATGAAAGAACATAATGTATGGCAAGCTCACAGTGGTGGAATTGTGGGTAATATTTATTTGTGTCTTTCTATATTTTTCACATTTCATTCATTGAACATGTCAGAATAAAATCAGTTTTAAAAATAATGTTAAAATTCAGCAAATTTGCAGGATACAACATCAACACACAGAAAGAAGTTGTGTTTTTATACACTAACAATGAACAATTCTAAAAGGAAATTAAGAAAACAATCTCATTTACAATACTATCAAAAAGAATAAAATACTTAGGAACAAATTTAACCAAGAAGACAAAGGACTTGTACACTAAAAACTACAAAACATTGTTGAAAGAAATTGAAGACATGTATAAATGAAAAGCAATCTCATGTTCATGGCTTGAAAGCTGTTAAGATGTCAATACTACTTTAAGTCAATACTACTTAAAGCAGTCTGTACAGTCCATGCAATCTCTGTCAAAATTTCAATGACAGTTTTTATAGAAACAGAAAAATCCATCAGAAAATTCATGTGGAATCCCAAGAGACCCCAAATAACCAAAGCAGTCTTGAAAAAGAATAAAGTTGGAAGTCTTACACTTTTTGATTTCAGAACTTACTACAAAGCTATAATAATCAAAGCAGTGTAGTACTGGCATAAAGATAGACATATAGAGCAATAGAATAGAACAAAGAGTACAAAAATAAACCTCACATATATAATCAAATGATTTTTGACAAGGTGTCAATCCCATTCAAAGGGAAAAGGACAGTCTTTTCAACAAATGGTATTGAGAAAGCTAGATCTTCCTGAATTGGGGATAGAAACTTACCCAGGCAAGCACCTAAGAGGCCAAGGTAGGGAGGTTCTCCTCTCTGATGATGCCTCACTTCCCCAATTCAGGATTTCCAGGTAGTTCTAAGCACCTCCCAAAACTACACCAAGGGCTCTCCTTTTGATAATGGCCAAGCATTTCATATCATGCTAACTCTCCTGAAAATAATGACTACAAACTCCAGACTAAATGTAAAAGCAATTATTTGAAGGCCCTAGAGAGTGACAAGAGGCAGGCTGATATTGGAGGGGAGTCAATACTTGGAAGAAAGGAGAGGTATTAGGTGAGTTTCCCTTTATTCTGCTTTTCCCCAAGGGCAGGCCTCAGTCTATGCAATGCATGATGGGGAAAAGGAGGTGCAGTTAAAACTCAGATGGAAAATCTTCTTATCTTATTGACTTGAACAACCAGTGGACAGGATGAGGCAACCACAGCAATTAAAATGTCAAGAGAGAAATATGAAAAGGAGAGAGTCAGAGAGGGGGGAACCCTAAATACTATGCATAAACTCTACCTAAATCTCTGGCTGATCCCAGAATCATTAATATGTGGGGCAGTCTCCAAGCAACCTAGCGAAAGCTGAAAGAACTGAACTTTCAGCTGCTATTGCAGAGGAGACAGCATATGCAGTTTGAATTTAGCCACTTTCACTGCATGCTAAAACAAATGAACAAAATCAATACTCTAAAGAAGAACATAATAGAATCCAAATTATTGGATTATTGGTCTCTACAAATTATTATTCATGGTGTCCAGATAAAATAGCAAATTATTCAATATATAAAGAAAACAAACAAAAAAGATGACCTATGTTGTAGAGAAAAGACAACTGAGACCAAACTCAACATGACTAAGATGTTGGACTTAGTACAGAAAGATTTTTAAAGCAGCTGTTATAACAATGCTGAAGGATATAAGAACTGTGATTTTAATAAGTGATGATATGAAATATCTGCAGGGAAATAGAAACTATTAAAAAATCAAATGGAAATTCTAGTCCTTAAAAGGTATAACTTTTAAAATAAAATTTCACTGGTTTACTTAAGAGTACGTTGGGGCTGCCAGAAGAAAAAGTCAGTGAGCTTGATGATAGATCTGTAGAAATTATCAAATATGAAGAACAGGGAGGAAGAAGGCAGAAAAAAAATGATCCAAGCCTCATGGGCTTTTAGGACAATAGCTAAAGGTTTAATATGTGTGTAATACGAGTCCCAGAAAGAGAGAAGAGAGGGAATGGAGCAGCAAAAATATCTGAGGAAGTAATTCCTGAAATTTACCCAGAGACATAAAGTTGCAGTGAACCCCAAGCAAGATGAATATTAAGGAAACAGCTTCCTAAGCGTATCATATACAAACCACTGAAATCCAGTGATAAAAAGAAGATCTTGAACGCAGCAAGAGAAAATAAAAAGATACATTATGTATAAGTAAACAGCAATTCAAACAACCATTGAAATCCTCATCAGAAACAGAAGATAGTGAAACATCTTTAGAGTGATGAAAAAAAAAAAAAATACTGTCCATTTAGAATCTATATCCAGTGAAAATATCTCTTACAATGAAGGCTTATTAAAATCATGTTCAGATAAAAGAAAACTAGGAATTCATCACCATCAGACCTGCACTAGAAGAAATGCTAAAAGAAACTTATCAGGCTAAAAGGAAACGATATCAGATGAAAACTTAGAACTTTAGGAAACAATGAAGAACAATGGAAATGGAAGATATATGGATAAATCTAAAAGATTAGCTTTCCTCTTTCTTTCTTTAAAATGCATATCACTGTTTAAAACAAAAATTGTTGACAGTTTATTATGATACGTATATAGAAATAATGCATATAATAACTACTGTGTAAAGAATGAGAGAAAGAGATACATGGACCTATATACTTGCAAGTTCTTACATTTAGCATGAAGTAGTACAATGTTAGCTCTAAGTAGATGGTGAAAAATTAAGGCTATATAGTATAATCCCTAGAGGAATCATAAATAATAGAAATTCAATGAGGTATATCTTAAAAGCCAGTCGAAAAATTAAATATGGAAATCTTAAGAAATATATAATCAAACCAAAACTATACCACCCAAGAACAGAGGAAGGAGGAAGCACAGTTATCTAGGGAGCCTGTCTACCTAGACATCCACTTAGGGTGATTTGGGGTACCTGATATTTTTAGAAAGTAGAAAACAAAAATACAGACTTACATTTTTCTTCCCGCCTCCACTCTACCACCCCCGACACACTGACTTGCGCTCCCTCAGCCCTGCATCTCCTGGTGAGGTTCAGCTTAGCCCCCCGGTCCCCCTCCTGTAACTCCTATATGCTTCATCTGTTACCAAACTTTTAAAAAACTTAGGGAAAAAAGTGCTTTCATATTTGTGGTGTATGGGACCCTCTAAAGTCAGAGCACAAAGCAATAACCCATCTTGTGGCGGCCCACGGTAGCAGTAGTGGAGAGGAGTTATCCACAATGACAAAATTTTTCGTCCTAGGGAGCCAGAAAGGTGATGGTGCCATTAGTAATATTTTAGAAATGGAGAGAGATACCTATTTGAGATGACAGCTCATATTTTAACTTAACTTAAAAGTATTAATGGCCTATGGTTAATTGAAACTATGAGAATTTTTTTTAAATTAATTAATTTATTTATATTTATTTTTGGCTGTGTTGGGTCTTCATTTCTGTGCACGGGCTTTCTCTAGTTGTGGCAAGCGGGGGCCACTCTTCATCGCGGTGCGCAGGCCTCTCACTATCGCGGCCTCTCTTGTTGCGGAGCACAGGCTCCAGACGCGCAGGCTCAGTAGTTGTGGCTCACGGGCCCAGTCGCTCCGCGGCATGTGGGATCTTCCCAGACCAGGGCTCGAACCTGTGTCCCCTGCATTGGCAGGCAGATTCTTAACCACTGCGCCAGCAGGGGAGCCCATGAGACTGCTTTTTACCAGAGAGGAGAGACTTAGATGTAAGTATTTGTTAGTGAATGTATGAGTAAATTGGCCTATTGATAATCTACAAATAAATTAGTAAATTGCTATTTTACACTCTTTAAATTTTCATCCAAGTACAAATGTTTCCTTAGAAATAAGCAGATGGCAATCATTATTATCTTTATTATTACTGATTGCAGCCCTGGTATTTCCTAGTGCCACGAGAATACTTAGGAAGTATTCTTACCCCATATATAACCCTGACTGTATTGAGACCATTAATATTGGTATCATAGGACAGTGGTTTGACCCTTCAATGAGTTTTCCAACCATGGAAAATATACCAATAATATAAGCATAGAGGATAAGATTTTGGATGAACATTATATTATAAAAATATCTTGAGAATGTTTTATTTCCTTTGGAAAAGTTTTTTTTTAAGAATAAAAAAAAATAAATGGTGTTTCTCAGGAGATCTTGAGGACTCAGGAGTAAGTCTTTAACATCATGTTGTATTTTTCTGCACTCCTACCCAAGATGATCAGATCAGTTGAGAAATCTCATCCACATTCACTACAGAAGCAATTTTTTATTGCCCAACCTCATGGCTGACTACAGATCAGAGAAAACCTAAGGGTGGAGTACGTGCCCTTCTCCGTTCAAAGGCTGATCTCCAGATCACTAGAACCACTCAGATGCTCTTTGGTTCTGACAGCTCTGCCACTTCTCTAGCCATTGTGAATTTGGGAAGTCAGCAGATCACAATCTAAAATGCAATCGTTTCTGTGTTCTAGAGTGACCCATTTAGAGGAAGAGATAAAGCATGCTGAAAATGAGAAGTATGTAGTGTTAATATCAAAGGAGACCATGGCAACCACCTTCTTAACCTCCGCAGCACAAATAATGTAAAATGTACCAAAATCCCATAATGTATAACAGAAATTTATATGAAAAATAGGCCAGGCAATGTCAGAAATACACTATAATCAAAAAAAGAAAGAAGTCCATTTTGGAAATAGCAGTAACCATTTGATTAAACTTGTTAATGCAATGAAGACGTTTTGCACTTTTAAGAATAATTTATGTGTGTGGCTTAAGAAAGAAAAGAATAATCAGTTATGTTTAGTTAAACAGAAATGAAGTTACACGCTTTTTGAGAACATGATAATTGGTAAGAATAAAAAGGAGTAAAACATCATTTAACTGGGAATCAAATCAGGTGGATGCTAATCCAAGAACTGCAGTATGGGAAATAATAATACCTACCTTACCTCCTTTTCAAGAATTTGAAAAATGAAAAATACAATACAAATAAATGTAAGCACTTAAATGTTTAGTGCTTACTAGTTCCTAGCAGTGTGCCAGTTGCTGGAGATACAAAGAAGCCAAGGTCCCTATCCTTAAGTTGTTACCATCTGGATGGGTTGATAGCCACTTCACAAGGAAAATTATATAGCAGTGTGGTCTGTGCAGTGTTAGGGATGTGCATAAGGTTGCTATGGCAACAGCAGGAAGGAGGAGGAGGAGGAGGAAGACCTTTGGAATGGGGGAAGCTTTCTGGAGGAGTTCCAATATTCTCTTCTTCATCAAGGTTATTTCTAAACCAGTACCTCCAGATGTTAGGTCAAGCCATATGGAATTGTTTTTATCAATCAGTTAAAGATGGTTGAATATTATGTAATGATTGAAAATATCTAGTGCCCTATCTTAGTATCAGTACACACTTAGACATGTTTTCCTTCTCCTTTCCCTAATATATCTAGATAATTCATTCACAGTAGACTTGGTGCCAGATACACAGAAATATTAAGTAAAATGTGGATTTGTAAGACTGTATGTTGTTTAATCAGACTGTATGACAGGCTCAATTTTTAATACAAAGTTAATCCTGTTTTCATTAAATATAAATGTTATTTATGGAAAACAGGAGTCCTGCAGAAGCAAGAGGATATCTCTCAGGGTTACACATTTTGTACTTGCTTAATATTGATGAGTTTAAACCAATAGGCTTCTTTGCAATTTGATTATTTGCTCCTTTCCTTGATATTGATTGTTCTATTAGATTTTGCTACTAACAAAAGCACGTGTAAAGATTCCAGTATTATTTTCCTACCAAAATAAGACGCCAGAGGAAATTGCTACCACAGTTGAGTTTTTGACACAAACTAAAATAAGAAAATATTAAGTTGAGGCATATGCTCGTTAACTCTGGTTTACATGGAGAGGCAGCAGAGGTTGGCTGGAAGCAAGACACACCTGGGTTCAAATCCCAGCTCCTTCACTTGCTGCTTGATAGATTTCAGAAAAATTGCATAACTTAAGTATCTCAGAGTCTGAGTCCCCATCATGTATAAAGTGAAACAAATGCTATCCACATTAATGAGCTATTTTAAAGATTATTAATGTATGTAAAGTGGAAGTACATGTTAAATAAATGGTGGGTATTATCATGGGCCCAGGAATGGTAGTGAAAATTAAATATTGTGACTTCAAAAGCAGCTTTGTTTTTTTTTCAATTATCTTTTATTAGTCTCACTACAACATATTGGCCCTATCAACATTAGCCATTAAGATTTTTCTTCTTTTACTAACTCTTTCTATCTCCCTATATTTTTGGACTATATTTCCTATATTGCTGAGTTTGTATTTATACTAATATATAATTCATACTTTGCTGTACCTTCATTAATGCACATATGTTATCTGTCTTAATTGTTTCCTTTCCCTTTAAAGACTTCAGCAGGTTAAATTATTGTTACCATATTTCTAGAGTTCTCTGTTGGTAGAAATCCCCATGAAAATTAAAACCAGGAATTGCAAAAAGAGCAGAGCAAGTTCAGGTTTTCTAAGGTTGGCCCCTTGAGTCCTGGGTAAATGCAGCTGTATTATACCCCATTTCCTCTGGGTCACAGATGTGTATTTATCCTCACCAATGATGGATGGCCTACTTTGACATTTTGCACGGATGACTCTTGAGAAAGAAGACTATAGTTATAAAAGATTCATTGGTTCATCCTACAGTCCTAACATTGTCACCTCGACACACAGTGACAGTATTATAATGTCCATTGACCCTGCTGATCAGCAGAAAGGAAAAGAAAATGTCTCAGGATCACCTAAGACAGAAAAAGAGTATGGCACTTCTTTTCCATAGGATGCAATAACTAATGCAATTTTTAGTTTTGTTTTTCCTTTGGCTTCAGGGAAACTGCTTTTGAAAGGCAGCAAAACCCCTGTGTGCTGGGAAGGTTCAAGGGTCACCAACTTAAGAAGCATATCCAGTTCAGAGGCAAATCCATGGGTCATGAGGGAATTAGAGTAGAGGTTTAGCAGGTGAAGGAAAAAATTATGTGAGCTCAGAAGAGTGGACAATTAAGTGAAGAAGATATGATACAAAAGGAATTATATATTATATAAATGACATTCAAAACCCAATTAAAATGAGTCACTCTGTAAATCATCTTTTTTGATCAGTAGTCTTATTTCACCTCTAATGTATATTGAGTATGTTCTATTAGGCAAAGTGGACTTCTTAAAAATAAGTATTTTGCTGGATTTGGGAGTAACTTACAAACATTGTAACATTTAAAAATAAAATGTGGCTGACCTATCATTACCCAGGGAAACTCTGACATGCAAATGATGAACATTTTTTTTTAAATGTATGACCGAAGCATTAATAGAACCATAATTACCATACCATACAATTACCATAATTGTAAGATGAATGTCAAAGTTCAGACTTAAATGCTTTATACAAATAAAACAGTAAACTATAAAAATGTAAAACAGAGGTGGGCTCTGTACATTGAGATACGTGTCTTTACACTCAACTAATTAGTCGCTGCTGAATGTTTTTGCTTTGCTCAATGGCATGTGGTACATAAATCATTGCAATATGTTAAATGCAAATGGTTGTTAATAGAGGAACCATCTGGTCCGTGCTGAAGAGTTTGTTAAAAAGAATGTGGTGAAGCTACTTTGGATAATGTTGAAAAACTCAAATACCAAATTTCTAAAATGAGCTGCCTGTGTTAACCCCAACATTACTAATACTCTCCTGGCCTTTTGAATTCTACAAATTCATCCTAAACCACAGTCTGTGCTGTTTTCATGCAACCCCAGTGGATACTTCTAAAGGCAGAATATCCTACAGAGTCTTCACACTGCATGGGGACCTGCAGTGTCCTAAAATTGTGTTCAGGGATTTAGAACAACCAATAAATAATCAGACGATCCTCTCTAGAACATCTTTGCTACCATGAATAAGACAGACTCTCCATCCCGGTCCCTCCTGGAAGCTATTCCTTTGTAGCTGTAGATCACTGGCCAGCTGCAGGCTGATGATGAATTGCCGTGGGTATCATCAGTGTTTGCAACCTCCCTCCTGTAATCCACAGTACTGTATTTCTCCAAAAGATCATCAGTGCAAAGGGGAGCCATGATTTCTCCCCCAACATACTTTATTAGATGCTGTCACATAGCTTCCTAATAATGTCTGCCAGGCTCACCGGTGACAGTGTAAAACATGGGAAAATTAGTAACAGGACAGGAATCAGAGCCCTCAGGTTTCCAATGTCATGTTCCACTTTCTGGCAAAAAAGGGAATGCTCCTTAATCCTACCCCTTCTAATCAGTCCCTGGTCAAGGTTGCTATCATATTTAGGAGCCAGCTGCCATGATGATCTATTATATTAATATCCATTGGAGGTGTGCTCAAACGGTGTCATACTCAAAATAGAACTTTGGCCATGAAGGAACAGGCTTAGAAATTAACTGTGTGGATGAAAATCTTTAAGCATACAACTTCACTAAAGCCAGATGCAAGGTTTGATTATTGGCCTACTGCTAACTTGGCTTTCTCAACCCTACATTTTTTTTTTTTTTTCTTTCCTTCACCCTACCCCCTTTCTCTTTTGGCTGTTACACGGTCTGATTTAAGACTGTGCTTTTGGGGCTTCACCTGCGGAAGAAGAGGCTGCAGGAGAGCTCATTAGCCCAGCAGACGCTCTGTCCCTGGATGAATTATACAGTGAAAAGCTTGTTTCTGAGAGCCACCAAAAAGAACCAGGGCTTTGTGGAGGTGGGCAGCCCTGCAGTGCAATACAAGCTTTTTATTTGTTAAAAAGGGATTTTGTACTAAAAAACATTTCCCTTTGTTTGTTCTCATGAAAAGAGGAGCCTCCTGAAGGCTGCGTGCATTTGATGACTCCATTTCAAAATGAACACTTGTCAGTTTCCAAACAGGGCTGCTGTACTTGAAAGTCACACAAAACCATTCGGAGATGGAGAGACCGGCACGATAATCAGACAAGCAATACCTTAAAGGCAGAATGTGCTGGCTGTGAATTTGAGAAGCTCAAATATTGCATTGAATTCTGACAATGATCCTGAGCCTTTACAAAGCCCATGCTTTAGATTTGGAGACTAGAAACAAAAAATTTCTTAGGTTGTCTAATTATATTAGTTCATTGAGCTGTAACACCACTTTGGTTCCCAAAACACCACTTTAATTTAATTTAGATTTTGTTACTTCTTTCCCTCCAAAAGGAAAACTTCACCATAGAGGCGTATTTATTGTTTTTAATGCTTATGTTTGGAAACATCCACTAATTCACTTTCCCGCTTAATTACAGGGAACAGGAGGATTGATTCTTTAAACCTACAGATGATATTTACCAAAGTTTTTATGGAAATATAAATGGAAAGTTTCTTTGATCCAAAATTATGGTCTGATTTTCTGGGGTTTTTTTTTAGGAGAGGAAAGGGCACCGAGGGAAATAGGAAGAGCCAACAAAAGCCAGCTGCAGAGACACGGCATTCATCAACCTTGAGTCTTTTGTATAGGGAAGTGCATTTGGGTCACTGCTGCTTTCCTTCTCGGCAGGATCCTATGGGGCCTCCCCAGTACACTCTGCTGATATTCAGTGACACACACACCAGCAGGGAGAGAATTCAGACACATTCCATCTGTTGGTGTTTTCATTTTTTTCAGATCCACTAGATGAGGTGTTTGTCAGCAAACTTGTCACTCTGTTGTATTTTTGAGGCTTGAGCCCTCTTCTTGGGCCCAAAGTTATCTTAGAGATGCGAAGTAGAATATCATAACCTTCCCATAGCACTTTTTGATGCTGGAAGTGTCCTCAATTCCAAAACACTTCTCTCACTTTTGTTCTGAAAACTCCTCTGGGTCATAAAGTTCAAGTGAAGCATGGATTTATTTATTCTCAATGATAAGGATAATTTTTTAAACTTTGCCTTCTCCTTTACAATGTGATATTCTGCTTTAAAATAGCAGAAACAGTTGATTTGTGAATCAAATATCTAGTTTTCTTTGAAACAGATCAAAACAATATATTTTTTTTTTACTGTCAGGAAAAGCAGTCTCATACCATTCAAATACTGATATCCGTTCCAAAATGTCACTTCTAATATTTTTGTCTTTCTAAGAAGGATAAGATTCAATAATTCAAAGAGAGAATAGGGACTGCATTATATCATAGATCTGATCATGAAAATATCTCCAAATGTTTGAGTTCGTCTCATTTATTTATCTGGAAATTAAAATCCAGTGTTCAAAAGCTGTATGGAAGATCTGGGTAGTACCAGGTATTTTATCTCCACATTGTTTGATGCCAGAATTATTTATCAAAATAAAGGAAACTAACATTTTAAAACAGGTTATAAGCAGGAACTGCTTCTTGTTATGTAATGTTCAGAATAATCAAGGCTTATCGTTCTTTGTGTGAACCCCGACGCCCAGAGGGTGCATTTCCAAGTGCTGTAGATGATGCTGGAGGGCAGCGTGCTCACAGGTCACTGGACTGGCGTGAGCTGCCATGGCATAGAGTCACAAATACAGCAGCAAGGGGAAGCTGTATTTACTCTGGCCTTCTTTGAAATGGCATTTTTCTGCAATGGGAATGTCAGATGGCGTTTTATATTATTCATGATGGCAACCCCTCAGCCCAGAACTACTGTTCTAGAAAACCCACCCACAGACTGATAACTGTCCTCATCTCCAATAGTCAGAATGCAGCCTTTTAAGTACCTTAGAGATTCTTCCCGCCCCCCCCCCCAATCCCCAAATGAAAAGTGTGCTGCCTGCCCTAGGTTTGTGCTATTCTTTCTTTCTCTTTTAAAAACTTTCTGAATTGAAAGCTTTTCATTCCTAGATCGTGTATCTGACATGGTGAGCAATACCCTCTTCTCATTTCCAGATTGAGGGTACAGTCTTCTCAGAACTGAGAATGTTCATTAGTTCACCTGGCATAGATTGTGTAGTTTCCTCACCTGTTTTCTGAGAAGGGGTTTCGCGTGATGCTAAAGCCCCAAGATATCAGAAAAAGCGCAGTTGTGCCACCAAGCAACAAACAAAAAGGCACACCAGAGAAGCCTGGATTTGGGCTGGGGTCTGGGGTCTCCCTGTCTTCCTGCCGCTGTGGCAGGTGTGTTGCAGTCTGACTTGCCCAGGCATATAATTTCCATAAGTGTCAAAAAGAAGAAATGTATGAGACTAAGAAATACTGAACTACTTCCAGCCTGAAGTTGCTGAAGGTTTTCTCCATCAGTTAATACAGCTCTGGGGGAAGATTGCTCCCTGGACACGGGCTCTATGAGGAAACTGCATTTCTTTGTCTTCGAGTATGAATTTAGTATTGTTGGCCGGCCAGGGGCAAAAGGGGACTTAAGTCAGCCATTTTAGCACCCTGGGGCTTTGCAGGCTGGAGAAAAAGACCACTCATTTGAGAGCAACCCAGATGCTGGTGAGAGTTTACCCTGAAAGTGTGTTCCAGACAACAGAACAGACACGACTTGTGGCCCCTTCCTTGATGACAGCTTGACTACATGGGCTGGGATGGCTGTTCTGGATGCAGAATATATTTCTCTCAAGGTGCACTCACAAATCTGTTATATATTTAGATTTTTTGGCAAGTTTAAAAAAAAATCTTCAGGGACGTCAAAACAAGTAAAAAATTTATATCCGAGATAAAATGTTCAGTGCCTGGTTTAAAAAGAAGCTTTGATCAGGCTTAGGGGACCAGAATAGCATTTGGAAGTTATTGCAAGGCAATCTTTATTTAACACATTCCTTCAAAATTGCTTAACTGTGTCTTCAGTCTTGCCCCCATAACAGCCAGGACTTTCTTATCTTGTATTTGCATTTGTAAAGAACCCACGTGTAGTAGGAATTCATAAAACAGTAATTCCATCTTACTCTCCCCCATCCCTGCCATCATCCCTTTCCTATTGTGGAGAAAAAAAGTTTCCTTTTATTACGGGTGTACTGACCCTGCACTGATCCTTCAGAAGGTGACTGCTGGAACTTGACTCAGAGTCAAATTTCAATTTCTTTCCTTTTTTTTTAATTTGATTTTTAAAAAAAATATTTATTTATTTGTTTGTTTTTATTGAGGTATAATTGACATACAACCTTACATTAGTTTCAGGGGTGCAACACAATGGTTTGGTATTTATATGTATTGCAAAATGATCACCACAATAAGTCAAGTAAATGTTCATCAATATATTTAGTTGCAGAATCTTTTTTTCTTGTGATGGGAACTTTTAATATCTACTCTCAACAACTTTCAAATATGCAATACAATATTATTAACTATAGTGGTTAAGCTTTACATTACATCCCCATGACATTTATTTTATAACTGAAAGTTTCTACCTTTTGACTGCCTTCACCCATTTCACCCATCCCCAACTCCCTGACTCTAGAAATCACGAGTCTGTTCTCTGTATCTATCTGAGCTTGGTTTGGGGTTTCTTTTAGATTCCACACATAAGTGAGATCTTACGGTATTTATCTTTCTCTGATTTGTTTCACTTGGGATAATGCCCTCTGGGTCCATTCATGTTGTTGCAAATGGCAAGATTCTCTTTTTCATGACTGAATAATATTCCTGTGTGTGTGTATGTGTGTCTGTGTGTGCGTGTAATTTCTTCATCCATTCATTCATCAATGGACATTTAGGTTGTTTCCATATCTTTGCTATTGTAAATAAAGCTGCAATGAACATGGGAGTGCATATGTCTTTTCAAGTTAGTGTTGTCATTTTTCTCAGATACCGAGTAGTGGGATTACTGGATAATATGGTGGCTTTATTTCTAACTTTTTGAGGAACCTCAATACTGTTTTCCATAGTGGCTGCACCAATTTAAATTTCTACGAACAGTGCACCAGGGTTCCCTTTTCTCCACATCCTCACCAACACTTGTTATTTCTTGTCTTTTTTTTTTATTTTTTAATTTTATGTAACTTATTTTTTACTACAGCAGGTTCTTATTAGTCATCAATTTTACACACATCAGTGTATACATGTCAATCCCAATCTCCCAATTCATCACACCACCATCCCCACCAGCCCACCGCTTTCCCCCCTTGGTGTCCATACGCTTGTTCTCTACATCTGTGTCTCAAATTCTGCCCTGCAAACCGGTTCATCTATAAAATTTTTCTAGGTTCCATATATATACGTTAATATATGATATTTGTTTTTCTCTTTCTGACTTACTTCATTCAGCACGACAGTCTCTAGGTCCATCCACGTCTCAACAAATGACCCAATTTAGTTCCTTTTCATAGCTGAATAATATTCCATTGTATATATGTACCACATCTTCTTTATCCATTCGTCTGTCGATGGGCATTTAGGTTGCTTCCATGACCTGGCTATTATAAATAGTGCTGCAGTGAACATTGGGGTGCATGTGCCTTTTTGAATTACGGTTTTCTCTGGGTATATGCCCAGTAGTGGGATTGCTGGGTCATATGGTAATTCTATTTTTAGTTTTCTAAGGAACCTCCATACTGTTCTCCACAGTGGCTGTATCAATTTATATTCCCACCAACAGTGCAAGAGGTTCCCTTTTCTCCACACCCTCTCCAGCATTTGTTGTTTGTAGATTTTCTGATGATGCCCATTGTAACTGGTGTCAGGTAATAACTCATTGTAGTTTTGATTTGCATTTCTCTAATAATTAGTGATGTTGAGCATCTTTTCATGTGCCTCTTGGCCATCTGTATGTCTTCTTTGGAGAGATGACTATTTAGGTCTTCTGCCCATTTTGGGATTGGGTTGTTTGTTTTTTTTAATATTGAGCTGCATGAGCTGTTTATATAGTTTGGAGATTAATCCTTTGTCCATTGATTCATTTGCAAATATTTTCTCCCATTCTGAGAGTTGTCTTTTCATCTAGTTTATGGTTTCCTTTGCTGTGCAAAAGCTTTGAAGTTTAATTAAGTCCCATTTGTTTATTTTTGTTTTTATTTCCATTACTCTAGGAGGTGGGTCAAAAAAGATCTTGCTGTGATTTATGTCAAAGAGTGTTCTACCTATGTTTTCCTCTAAGAGTTTTACAGTGTCCGGTCTTACATTTAGGTCTCTAATCCATTTTGAGTTTATTTTTGTGTATGGTGTTAGGGAGTGTTCTAATTTCATTCTTTTACATGTAGCTGTCCAGTTTTCCCAGCACCACTTATTGAAGAGACTGTCTTTTCTCCATTGTATATCCTTGCCTCCTTTGTCACAGATTAGTTGACCATGTGTGCGTGGGTTTATCTCTGGGATTTCTATATTGTTCCATTGATCTGTGTTTCTGTTTTTGTGCCAGTACCATATTGTCTTGATTACTGCAGCTTTGTACTATACTCTGAAGTCAGGGAGTCTGATTCCTCCAGCTCCGTTTTTTTCCCTCAAGACTGCTTTGGCTATTCGGGGTCTTTTCTGTCTCCATACAAATTTTAAGATTTTTTGTTCTAGTTCCATAAAAAATGCCATTGGTAATTTGATAGGGATTGCATTGAATCTGTAGATTGCTTTAGGTAGTATAACCATTTTCACAATATTGATTCTTCCAATCCAAGAACATGGTATATCTCTCCATCTGTTGGTATCATCTTTAAATTCTTTCATCAGTGTCTTATAGTTTTCTGCATACAGGTCTTTTGTCTCCCTAGGTAGGTTTATTTCTAGGTATTTTATTCTTTTTGTTGCAGTGGTAAATGGGAGTGTTTCCTTAATTTCTCTTTCAGATTTTTCATCATTAGTGTATAGGAATGCAAGAGATTTCTGTGCATTAGTTTTGTATCCTGCAACTTTACCAAATTCATTGATTATCTCTAGTAGTTTTCTGGTGTCATCTTTAGGATTCTCTATGTATAGTATCATGTCATCTGCAAACAGTGACAGTTTTACTTCTTCTTTTCCAATTTGTTTTCCTTTTATTTCTTTTTCTTCCCTGATTGCCGTGGCTAGGACTTCCAAAACTATGTTGAATAATAGTGGTGAGAGTGGACATCCTTGTCTTGTTCCTGATCTTAGAGGAAATGCTTTCGGTTTTTCACCATTGAGAGTGTTGTTTGCTGTGGGTTTGTCATATATGGCCTTTATTATGTTGAGGTAGGTTCCCTCTATGCCCACTTACTGGAGAGTTTTTATGATAAATGGGTGTTGAATTTTGTCAAAAGCTTTTTCTACATCTATTGAGATGATCATATGATTTTTATTCTTCAATTTGTTAATATGGTGTATCAAATTAATTGATTTCCGTATGTTGAAGAATCCTTGCAACCCTGGGATAAATCCCACTTGATCATGGTGTTTGACCCTTTTAATGTGTTGTTGTATTCTGTTTGCTAGTATTTTGTTGAGGATTTTTGCATCTATATTCATCAGTGATATTGGTCTGTAATTTTCTTATTTTGTAGTATCTTTGTCTGGTTTTGGTATCAGGGTGATGGTGGCCTCATAGAATGGGTTTGGGAGTGTTCCTTCCTCTGCAGTTTTTTGGAAGAGTTTCAGAAAGATGGGTGTTAGCTCTTCTCTAAATGTTTGAAAGAATTCACGTGTGAAGCCATCTGGTCCTGGACTTTTGTTTGTTGGAAGATTTTTCATCACAGTTTCAATTTCACTACTTGTGATTGGTCTGTTCATATTTTCTGTTTCTTCCTGATTCAGGCTTGGAAGATTACACCTTTCTAAGAATTTGTCCATTTCTTCCAGGTTGTCCATTTTATTGGCATAGAGTTGCTTGTAGTAGTCTCTTAGGATGCTTTGTATTTCCGTGGTGTCTATTGTAACTTTTCCTTTTTCATTTCTAATTTTATTGATTTGAGTCCTCTCCCTCTTTTTCTTGATGAGTCTGACTAATGGTTTATCAATTTTGTTTACCTTCTCAAAGAACCAGCTTTTAGTTTTATTGATCTTTGCTATTGTTTTCTTTGTTTCTATGTCATTTATTTCTGCTCTGATCTTTATGATTTCTTTCCTTCTGCTAACTTTGGGTTTTGTTTGTTCTTCTTTTCTAGTTCCTTTAGGTGTAAGCTTAGATTGTTTATTTGAGATTTTTTGTTGTTTCTTGAGGTACGCTTGTATAGCTATAAACTTCCCTCTTAGAACTGCTTTTGCTGCATCCCATAGGTTTTGGATCATCGTGTTTCCATTGTCATTTGTCTCTGGGTATTTTTTGATTTCCTCTTTGATTTCTTCAGTGATCTCTTGGTTGTTTAGTAACGTATTGTTTAGCCTCCATGTGTTTGTGTTTTTTACATTTTTTTCCCTGTAATTCATTTCTAATCTCATAGCATTGTGGTCAGAAGAGATGCTTGATATGATTTCAATTTTCTTAAATTTACTGAGGCTTGATTTGTGACCCAAGATGTGATCTATCCTGGAGAATGTTCCGTGCGCACTTGATAAGAAAGTGTAATCTGCTGTTTCTGAATGGAATGTCCTATAAATATCAATTAAATCTATCTGGTCTGTTGTGTCATTTAAAGCTTCTGTTTCCTTATTTATTTTCTGTTTGGATGATCTGTCCGTTGGTGTAAGTGAGGTGTTAAAGTCCCCCACTATTATTGTGTTACTGTCGATTTCCTGTTTTATAGCTGTTATCAGTTGCCTTATGCATTGAGGTGCTCCTATGTTGGGTGCATATATATTTATAATTGTTATATCTTCTTCTTGGATTGATCCCTTGATCATTATGTAGTGTCCTTCTTTGTCTCTTGTAACATTCTTTATTTTAAAGTCGATTTTATCTGATATGAGTATTGCTATTGCGACTCCAGTTTTCTTTTGATTTCCATTTTCATGGAATATCTTTTTCCATCCCCTCACTTTCAGTCTGTATGTGTCCTTATGCCTGAAGTGGCTCTCTTGTAGATAGCATATATATGGGTCTTGTTTCTGTATCCATTCAGCAAGTGTCCTTGTCCCCACGGTGAGCCACAGCCACCCCTCGCCTCTGCAGGAGACCCTCCAACACTAGCAGGTAAGTCTGGTTCAGTTTCCCCGGGGGTCAGTGCTCCTTCCCCTGGGTCCCGATGCACACACTACTTTGTGTGTGCCCTCCAAGTGTGGAGTTTCTGTTTCCCCCAGTCATATCAAAGTCCTGCAATCAAATCGCACTAGCCTTCAAAGTCTGATTGTCTAAGAATTCCTCCTCCTGCTGCCGGAACCCCAGGTTGGGAAGCCTGACGTGGGGCTCAGAACCTTCACTCCAGTGGGTGGACTTCTGTGGTATAAGTGTTCTCCAGTCTGTGAGTGACCCACTGAGCAGTTATGAGATTTGATTTTACTGTGATTGCACCCCTCCTACCGTCTCATTGTGGCTTCTCCTTTGTGTTTGGATGTGGGGTGTCTTTTTTGGTGAGTTCCAGTGTCTTCCTGTTGATGATTTTCCAGCAGCTAGTTGTGATTCTGGTGTTCTCACAAGAGGGAGTGAGAGCACGTCCTTCTACTCTGCCATCTTTGTTCAGGCTCTATTTCTTGTCTTTCTGATAATAGCAATTCTAACATGTATGAGGTGATATCTCATTGTGGTTTTGACTTGCATTTCCCTGATGATTAGTGATGTTGAGCATCTTTTCACATATCTGTTGGCCATCTGTACGTTTTCTTTGGAAAAATGCCTATTCAGATCCTCTGCCCATTTGTTAATTGGATTGTTTGGTTTTTTGCTATTGAGTTGTATGAATTCTTTATATATTTTTGATAATAATCCTTTATCAGATAAATGATTTGCAAATATTTTCCCCCATTCAGTAGGTGGCCTTTTTGTTTTGTTAATGGTTTCCTTTGCTGGGCAGAAGTTTTTGAGTTTGATGTAGTCCCATTTTTAAATTTTTCGTTTTGTTATCTTTGGTTTTGGTGTCAAATCCAACAATCATTGTCAAGACAAATGTCAAGGAGATTACCGCCTATGTTTTCTTCTGGGAGTATTATGATTTCAGGTGTGTAATCCACTTTGAGTTAGTTTTTGTGTATGGTGTAAGTTTGCATGTGGTTGTCTAGTTTTCCCGAAATCATTTATTGAAAAGACTGTCCTTTCCCCATTGTAAATTCTTGGCTCCTTTGTTGTATATTAATTGGCCATATATGTGTAGGTTTATTTCTGGTCTCTCTATTCTGTTCCATTGATTTATGTGTCTGTTTTTATGTCAATACCATATTGTTTTGATTACTGTAGCTTTGTAATATAGTTTGAAATTAGGAAGCATGATGCCTCCAGCTTTGTCTTCTTTCTCAAGATGCTTTGGCTATCTAGGGTCTTTTGTGGCCCCTTACAAATTGTAGGATTGTTTATTCTCTTTCTGTGAAAAATGCCATTAGAATTTTGATATGGATTGCATTGAATCTGTAGATGGCTTTGGATAGTATGGACATTTTAACAATATTGATTCTTCCAGTTCATAAGCATGGAATATCTTTCCATTTAGTTGTGTCTTCTTCAATTTCTTTCATCAGTGTCTTATGATTATTCCAATTTCTGAATTCTTTGTGGGTCTGGTTCTTTTTACTTTTTCCACTGACTCTCACATATGGTAGTTTGTTTCCTGTAAGCTTTGTGATTTTTTTTTAATTCTAAGCTTATAATTGATAGTATTCTATAGTAAGTCTTTAAATAATAAAATGGATTTATATTTTCTTCTTTCAGGCACCTAGAGGAAACATAGACACAAGTCTATTTAAATTTATAATTCAAAGCTTACAGTTTTAAGGACCATGTAAATAAGGTATATTCAAACCCCAGAGCCCCTTAGGACTGGGCACTGACCACAAACAATCAGATATTTATTGGCTTTAACCACTACTTAGAGCCAAGCCAAGAAAAGTAACTTTCCTTACGAACTGTCTCTGGAGCATTTTTAGGAAGTGTGGATGTGCGTATGAATATATATATATATATATGTATATGCACACACACGTTCATTTACCCTTTCCCACAAGACTAACCCTTCCTGGATTCCATATTTCATTAGGCCAATCTTTGATCCACTGGGCTCAATGTCTTGTTCCAGTACCAATCTAACTTCACCACTACCACCTAGACCATAGATTTCTAATAATCCACTGGCTTCAATATTCACCTGCTTCCCTGGTTTTATGATTTATTCCTGACTTCAGTGGATTTTTTACACCCTTTTGCAGTCTCAAATGTGTTTATCAAGTATCTTTAGATCTTGTTTTGAAAGAAGGTTTTAGTGTGCTCTAGACTGCCGTAAAGGCAGAAACAAAAGTCTTTATAAATATTTTGGGCGGTTTCCTTCATTAAAATATGAGTACCATGAGACTAGGGATCTAGTCTCTTCTGCTCACCTTTGTAACCTCAGTGCCCAGAAAGCGTTTCCCAGTTCTGGTTATACTTAGGATCATACCCAGTGCTTATGCATTTGATGTGGGGCCTGACATAGGCATTTTTAAAAAGCTTTTTAGGAAATTTAAATGAGCAGCCAGGATTGAGAAACATCGATCTGGAATATACCTGGCAGGGAGTATATCCTCAACAAATATTTATTGAATGAATTAATGAGTGTTGAGAAACCCCCCAAGGAAGAGTTGGCCTATTTTCTAGAGGGAGTCAAGTCATTAGAAGATATGCATTGTGTCCTTTGGGAAGAGGTAGAAAAGGCTGATGATCATCCTGGGGAGAATTTCACCTAGCCTCTCTCCATCTGAGCCAGCAATTCCTAATCAAACAAATACCAGCAATTCCTAATCAAACAACACTTCCCAAATCAACAATTATGATTTGTAAATATCTTCTCTGGCAGGCCCCATTTAATCAGAATTGAACTTGACAACTGTGAGTGTGGACTCCTTTCCCAGTTTACAGAGCACCGGCCTACAGTATATGAGTGCTAGATGGACCAGAGGAGATGAGCAGACGTGCACTGAGCACAGGAAAAAGAGAGGCTAAAAGATGACTTATGATTATAACTTCTTTTCTAAATACCTTAATATCTGCTTGTTAAGTGTTGGGCCCCAGAATCTCTACACAGGTATATAAGCTTAGACAGGCTTTAATTTTAACTATTTCATTTATTTCATAGACATTTCATAGTTCCTTAAAAACTTGAATTAATTTCATCTTTTACTTGACTGATCTGATAGAAATCATTGAGAAATGACCAGAAATTCTGGATCACAAAGTTAACGTTCTAAGAAAGAGGATGGGCTAGCTTTAAAAGCTGAGAGAGAAGTAAAGAAACTGGAAAAAAGTGTATTTTTAACATAAAAATATAAATATAATGTTTTTGTCAGTGGTATTTAACAATTTGTTCACAGTGACAACAAAAAAAAATATTTTATAATAGGCTTTCTCGTCCTTAACTTTTCAATTATATGTGGTTATAATGGTGAGTTGGTACAAAATGAAGGAAAATATTGATTGGAAACATTTGAAATATAGATGAAGTCATTTAGTTGGATAGAATACTGAAGTTGCACTTTGTTATATGTAAGGAACATTTAGAAACTCTAACAGTAGAGTTAATAGCATTATATTTTACTCTACTGTGTAAGTCAAATTACTTCTTTTAAATTTCTGATTGCTCTTAAATAATGGATTTTTTCATTCAAATATATGATTAAGATTTTGAAATATATTGAATTTAAAATGAACTATTCTTGTGAACTCCATTTTAAACACTGTGAGAAAATGTTTACAGGTCCTAAGAAAGCAGTGAAGAGATATTTTAGATACAACAATATGCAAAATCTGAAAGTAAATATCAAATGAATGGAGTTTTTATCTTTGTGAGGGAAAAAAGTAATTAGGAGAAACTATTACGCTCTTGACTAAGGCAACACCTCAATTTGAGTTATTTTTAAAGTTTAGTTCATCAAGCCTTCTTAGTGAAGGTGATACTCCGGAGCTGAGCCCTGGAAAATAGATGGGTGTGAAGACATAGTATGTAATTTGTTTATCTTGACATCAGTGATTCCCTATTTGAGGAAGCTAGAATTTATCAACAACCAGTGGCCACTTGCACATAGGTTTGGTCACGAGTGGAGGCTTTCTGTTCTTTTGTTCTGGATGAGTCCGTCAACAGTAAGATGTTTCTTCATCTCCGGTTCGTCTGCTGAGTGCATAGTGTTGACCTGGCCCACTGAAAATTTGGTCTTCTTTTTCCAAAGTAATTTCCTACGAAAAAAGTCTAAATTAGAATCTGCTTTGAAAGTAGTGAATTCTAAAGAACATCTTAAGATGACAATCAAATCTTTCCAGGAAAAAAAGGCAGAGAGTTTAACAATATTCACAAGCTGATGTTGCTTGAAAACACACAATTTGAACTGAAACTTGAGCATATTTCTACCGTTTAGACATTATAAACTTGCCATCACACCCTGCTGTGAGGACAGCGTTGGTGCCCCAGAAGTAAAAGGGTTTAGCTGTGATTAAAGGATCGAGGTCCGTGCCTTGAATTTGCAGATTAGTTTTTGCTTGGTTTTCCCTGTTAATTCTAGGCTTGACAGCAACCCCCGTCATTTAACCAAATGATGGCAAACTCCTACAAGGCCGATCATCGTCTTGCAAAAAAATCATAAGGTACTTTTGAAAATGCTGACATCTCTATCACAAAATGCTATTCCAATTTGGTAGAAACCTAAACAAAGCAACTAAAAACACAGCACAGCCTCAGTGCTGGTGGAGTAATAGAAATTTGGTATGTGCCTGACTTCTGTGGTCACTGCTGTGAGCCTCTGTGTTTGTCGTTTAGTTGCTCATGACAATGTAATTACATCCTGCCTGCTCGATTTTTCTCATAACTGAAGTTGATAAGTATAAAACCACAGTTTATGATTGTGAATCACAGCCTGAAGCAAGGTGGCATGGACATGGATTGCAGAGAAATATGAATAGCAGATGATAAGACTGATTGACTCAATCTGAACCCTATCACAGACCAGTTAGGGCATCAGAGAATCAAAGAAACACCAAAGATCAATCTTAGCTTCCCAGGAAGAGACCACGGATACAAAGTGGACAGGTCCAGCCATCATATAAATGCTTCATAGCCTCATTAGCCTTATTCATAAGATGATCCTTCCTCTGGGAATTACCCTTTCTGCAGCCTTGAGAGTAGATACCAGAAGTTAGGGGTGGCATTTTCTATTTTCTGTCTTTGGCAAGCCCCCCACCCTTCCCATTTCCACAACTTGTGTATGTTCATGAGTTGAAGCTTCCTGTTTCTGTGACTAGAAAACCTAGAGATGTTTTCATTTACAGTCACTGCCCATATCATTAGGTTGCTGAACAGTTGAGAACTGAACACATACACTGTGCTAATTCACCTTCAGGTCTTAATAAAAAATGCTAAGGAAGAGAAGGTGAAAGAAAGGGAGGGAGAGAAGTGGGAATGAATATTTATTGGAAACAATATTTTTCTCCAGAACCAACTACCTTTAGGTGATCATTGCTATCTATAAATGCATACATTATGTAAATCTGAAAAGGCCAGGCCCAATGTGGTCCTCAAATGTATTTTATTTGGTTAACACAGTGTTTTGATTACTTTTTACATTTAAGTACCTTATTAATTAATTATTTTTAATTTAAGTACCTTTATTAACTTAAGTACCTTATTAAGTACCTTATTAACCTTATTAAAGATCCTAAACTCTTCAGGTAGTTGCAGCTCCTGCCATACCTTGTCTTCTCCAGGGTCTGCTTACCTGCCTGACAACCGAAGGCAGTGGAGCAGTGACCCCTTGGTCTATACCATCCAATAGATTGATTTGGAAACATTGACTCTTTGAGGGAAATGCTTACTGGGTACATATTATATGCCAGTTACTGAACTTGACATGAGCAAAACAATCAATTTTATAATTTAAGGCAGACCATGAAGAAAAATAATTAAGGTAAGGGAAAGAGAATGAGAAGATAATCACTTTAGGAGGGATCTAAGGAATCCTTCTCTGAGGGCAGGATATCAGAGCAAGAGTTAAGTTATGTGAAGGAGTGAGCCTTGTAAAGATCTAGCGGAAGAACATTCCAAAAGGAGGAATAGCAAGCATAAAGACCCTGAAGAGAAATAGGAAGTAGACCAGTGTGGCATATGTGAGGTAGAAAGTAATAGAAACTGAGGTAAGGGACTTGAGCTAATGCTAGATTATTTAGGTCTTATAGGCTACTTCAAGACAATGGGAAGCCTCTGGAAAATTTTTAATAAAGAAATCAAGTATTTTGCTTTATATGGTAATAAATAGATAACTTCTAGTTTACAGGTAGCACATATTTTAACTTACTTTAAATTCTTAAAATATTTGCAAAATTAAATAATGCTCCTGAAATTGTATCTGTATTCTTAATGTGCTCAGCTCACCAGTATGTTAGAAAACATTTATTGAGCACCTACTATGTGCAAGGCCCTATGCTGAGTTCTGTTTACAGTATAAACATCACTTAATACATGTTCACTGGCTCAAAAAGCTTAGACACCACTTTCTAGCATCTATTCACCAGTCACTGAGTATTTTCTACTATGCCTCCAAAATACATTTGTTACATTTTTCTTCCTATTATTACTAAAAAGCAAAACCTTAGTTTTGTTATTGATCAATATATATGATGCACAGGCTGACACAGAACTCCTGTCATTCCTTTAACACTTTTATTAATTACATCACTTCAAAGAAAAGCATGTTGTAATATGGAAGTTCACAGCTCCAGAAAAAAAAGGGCAAAAGACCTTTGAAATGGGTTTGAGAAAACATATCTTTTAATCACTGTCAGCACTTCCTCATCCTGCTGAAAGCTGATGTCATTTTTGACACTCAGGAAATGATTTCTGTATGGAAGATATGATAAACCAGTGTGCATCCTGCTACAATAAGCCAATGAAAGACAGTGCTTGCTTTTTCACTTCTGAGGATCACTTCATAATTGTTGAGTCATATCAAATTAGCATCTTGGCTCCTGTTATCCTATTTTCTGGAATATTAGAATATGACTGACAGGGTCTATAGAACACTCATCAAGGACAGGCTAGTTTATATATGACAGAGACAAGCACAAGGACAGAGAGAGTCCTGAACAAAGTTGCAGGAAGGGTCATCTTACACCCACCCCTCACTCATCCAGTGCTCTTGTACAGCCATCAGGAATTCCCTGGACACCCCACAAAGCACCCATCCCTGAAACCCACCTATCAGAATTACTCTGACCTCTATCCCCTCTCTTTAGAGTCCTCCCTCTGATAGTGTCCCAAGTCTGTGTGCCATGATATTTCCACCTCAATAACATAATTGCTTTTTAAAAGGGAAGGTTATGTCTTACGCAAAGGAATAACTTGAGTGGTGGAAATTCTAGATGCATTAGCAGGCAGCATAGGAGAGATACAGGCAAGAGGTCTTTTGTTCCCCTTGGAATATCATCATCTGATGTCTTATATGAGGCAGACCAGATACATGTGGTTGTTGGGTACATGTTACTGCCTAAAACCCTGGCTGGATGTGTTAAGTGCTAGGCCAGGTGTTCACTAGTTAACCCTCATTTTAGCCACACTATCGTGTGGCAGGATCTAAGTAGGAAAATGAATTTGTCTGTGCATTATCCTAGCACATGTGAAGGCAAAGCTGACAGGCACATGACATAGTGTGTTGGAAAGAACTTTGGAGTCTGAAGACCTAGGCATGTGTTCCGTCTCCACTGCTTACAGAAGGAGAGGTGTGCGGCAGGCCCCTCAGCCTCTGGGACTCTTATGTCATCTGTAAAATCCCACGGAGTTGTTGTGAAACTTAAATACAGAATATATGTTAAAACACTTTGCAAACTGTAAAGCACAAGGCAAATGATGCTATTTTCATTTAAGCAAAAATAGGATAAGGGCAGACGAAGATTTCAAGATCTTCTTTTAGATTTTTTTTTAAGTTTCTCTACCTTTTTTTTTTTTAATTAATTTTTATTGGGGTGTAGTTGCTTTACAATGTTATGCTAGTTTCTCTACCTTTCTTAACAATCTGTTTTTATTATGTCTGATTATTTGTGGATGTGCTCTCAGGGGACCTTTCTGAGCGAATGTAAGAGGTTTATCTGAGTGCCTCATCTTTCACTTTGTCTGTTTCTTGGCTTTTTCCAGGCTTTCTCTTGTCATACAAGAAGTTGGCTATGAGTACTCCTGAAAAGCCTTTTGTGTATTTTGCCAAATTAACAATCACTGTTCCATCATTTCGTTTCTTCCTTTTCAAAAATTAAACAAAGAATTAGAGTTAAGGGGCTTTTTCTTTATTTTGTAAATATGAGTTTATCTAATTGTACTTTTCAAAATAAAACATAACTCATCTAAATTTCATAAATGTATGATACAGTGAAGGCAGGGCTTATATTTTGGATTGTTTTCTGGGGAACACAATGAAAAAAAGCCCTATTTGAAGTACAAATACAGTAGAACAGCATCCTGATATAATCCTGTGAAGGAAATAAGGCACTGTACAGTCTTTGTTTCCAAGAGCTGTACGGCGTGTGTCATCACAGAATCTCACAATCATGAAGGATATAGAGGGTCCTCCAGTCCAAGAGGATCACCATCCACAATACACAGGAAACATGATTTAATCTGCGATTTAACCTACTTTCAACGTCATGCCTAATTTGATCACTCCTTATCTGAACCATATTTTGCACTTAATAAATGTTAGTTAAGTAAAATGAGTAATTAACCCACTATCCTTTCCCCCTTCAAAAAAAGCTTGCTAATATTATCAGTCCCTTATCTGATTAATTCCATTCACTCCATGCTTTTATTCGCTTTTCCCCTTTAGAATGTGGATGCTCTCTTGCTATTTATATAGAGTTTGCCTATCCTTTAAACTTCAGCTCAAGGCTAATCTCCACCAAGAGACACTGTTCTACTTTGATCTTCCTTCTTATCTGAACTCAATTCAGTTATTTCAATTAAGTACTTATTCACTTCATACATAATATATATTTCTTGAGACATTGTATACAATGTTTTTATTATTAAGGTATAATAAGACATAACCACATACCTATTTTACATTTTGCATTTTTGTTTTGATCATGTTATTTTGTGTTGTTGTTCTGGTAGCCTTTTGGATTGCTCCACTGTGACCAGTGACGGGGATAATATAGAATGATGCTAAGTAAATATTTGTGCTTCACTGAATAATAAGAATGTGTGTTACTATAATAAACTGCTTATACTTATTTTATTGAAATATGATATAATAATATTAAATAATAATTTAAGTCACTTCACTCTAACATGATTATTTCTACTTTTGCAAATTACCATCCAAGGCTTTTCCACCTCTGTATGTATTTTATACAACCATTATCAGAGTACATTTACCGTTTTGTATTCTGTCATCTATATTTGCCATAATCATTTTGCTAATTTTACATAATCACATGATCATAATGTTAACTGCATAATAATATACAGCATAATCAATACTCCCTTGTATGGGTAAACCATAGTTTTATCAAGCTATTCATTCGTTATTAAACTTTGACCATTTACAATGTGTCCAGCATGGTACAGAGTACCTCAAGTGTGTAGAGAAGCTCCTAGTGAGATTGCTAAAACTGTACCCCTTTGTTCACACTCCAGAAAGCATCACCATCATCTTTTTCTTCCTGTCATTTATTGAGAAAGTGCTCTGTGCCAGGCAATGTTCTAAGTGCTTTGAATGCTCATCTCATCTGAATCAGGTATTAATATGCTCCCTTTACAGTTCAGAGTGGTTTAGAGTGCTAAATTACCTCCCAAAGGTCAATTACATAGTCAAATACACAACCTGGAGTCCCAATCCAGATCTGTCTGATATACACCTAATTATCTTGCTACTTTCTGTCACCCCCATCCCTCATTATTTAGAAATGTATTTTTACATTTAGTACCTAAAGCACTGATGAGAAGCAAAATAATTTTGCACAATGTACAGTTATACATTCACTTTAATGAGCATTAGAAAAATATTGAAACAATATTGCATTAAATGTATTATTAAAATTAATTTCACTTATTACTTTTTATTTTTTGAGTGTGTCTAGCTAGAAACTTTTTAATTATATATGTGGTTTGCATCTATGGCTCACATTACATTTCTATTACAGAGTGCTGACCTAAAAACAGTAGAGATCCAATATGTTGTGTGGGTCTATGGGGCATAGTTCTTCTGAAAGACTTCACTAAGAATGATCAAAGTCAACCCTAGGATCTGGTCTTCATTCACACTATAACCCCACAACGTCAGCCTGTAATAGGAATTGTAAAAACAAAAAACAAAAAACCTGATGATCTCTACAAATAAAGGAGAGCCAAAGGGCCACCGATGTGGTGAGTGATTTACTGATGGTACACATTAATCCTGCTTGAGCACTCCAGTCCTCATAAGAAACAACTGGATCCCAGCCCCATTTCTGAGAACTTAAATGATAATTTTTAAAAATTATACACATGAATGAATATATTTATTCATGTGCATATAGGTAAACCAATATAATTTTTATATATGCATATTTTACAGTCACTTACCGTGTGTGATGTCATAATGTCTCTAAGTATAAAAATTCAAATTCAGCCATAATATGGAATAGACAAAATCTTCAATGAAACATAATCATATTTTTGCATATTTTTTCTATATGTCACTTGGCACAAGATATGATTTGTAAGAACTACTTAACATAATCCCTCAGGATCTGAATTCATAAGAATTTAAAATCTATTTTAAAGGTCTAAAACTACACCAAGTTTGTTTTGCTTTGGGGAGGGCGGAATTTAAGCATGCTACTGTTATGCTCAAGCATTATTTTACTTTACATTCTTTCAAAGCTGTGTTAAACAGTATGAAATTAACCTCTCTTGTTTCTCCAGCAGCAAACAATTCAACAGAAACTCAATTTTCTTTCAGTTCATAAATGTGCTATATTCCCCACTGTGTCAAAGAACCATCTCTAATTTGCCTCTCCAGTAAGCTGATGACAGATGAAGATTCTGCTACCCATGTCTGTTCCACGTAACGATAGCAGTTGACATAGATCTCTCACAACTCACCTGGGTAGCTCTGTTAGTGTGGGGGGAAAATAAAAACATAGCAGACAGTTAAGTAATATTTTTGAATGATATTGTAACCATGTCCACTCAGATGGTAATTTAATCATCACAGTTTTAGACCTCCCACACAACAAATTGTTCCCTTTCAGTGGCACAGTAGGGAGAAAAGTGCAGGATACCAGCTGGCAGTTGCTGCTGTGGAATGCTACCTACAAATATAGATCGGAAGTTGTGGGTCATCACTCACATCTCAGAAGGACTTTTTTAGGATGGCTACTGAGCAGATGTAAGGGCACTTTTAATTAAATATAGACCCAAAAATCTGTCTCAGAGTAAAGTTTGTTGTGACACATTCTCTCCAGAGACCTGGAAATTCATAGCTAAAATTAACTTTAGAACAAAAGGGTTTAAAGTCAAGGATGATGTTCCAAAGGGCCACAAAATGCCAAACTGATGGAGTTATAGATCTGTACACAAAAGGTTCTATAAGGCTCTGTGTGTTTGCGTGTGTGTGTGCTTATATTTAAAGGCACTCAAAATGAAAGGATAAAGCCAGACTTCAACTCTTTTCCAAGTTATGAACATATAAGCTCCTGGGATAATATGAAATCTTCCACACTTTAGATTGAAATGATGCAGAATTAATTCATTTTGTCTACTAGGGATTTAAGATATTCTCTGATTTTTAATTTTTTTCTGGGAAATTTTGGAGAA